>NW_027280021.1:80000-129473 GCF_046629955.1 Centroberyx affinis
CAATGACAGTGAGAGGCACGCTGGTGGAGGGCCACTTGTTCCTTGGAGGTAAAGGCTTGTCGCAGTTCCATAACACCACAATCTATATGGACAAAACACACAGAGTCAATTCCTATCAATTATGCTAGCATGCTCATTATCATTAGAACAATTAACTTCTCGGTTCTTCATCTATTAGTTGCGTGGACTGCTGCGATTCAGCGTGTTAAGGCAATATACAGTATATATAGCTAAATCTTTTTATGATCATATGACAACAACGGGATTTCACAACAAAGCTCATTGTTGTGCTTCTGCTTATGCAATAAATTCCTTCTATCTCTCTCCTTAGCTCTTATTCTGTTGCTTTTCCCAGCACATCACTCTTACATGATTGTTTTGATGTTCAGAGGAATATTTAATTAATATCACAAGTAATGGTTGTGTCTGTAATTTCAAATAATTAATGTTCATCTACATATAGAAAACACTTGTTGACAGTATTAGAAGAGAGAGTTGGAGAGCTGAAAGTAGTCAGTAAAGTAAGGTTGATTTAATCAACTTACTATCATTTAATCATGTAAACACAGAAAGACAGTGGTGATTTGTTGGCTGTCATTCTTGAGCCAGACCATCAGGTAAATGGATCAAGCCACTTGTTTTTTCTGGCTGCTCTTTTATTTCCAGCTATTAATCCAGGCCTGTCTTGGTGCTTTTGCCTTGTCAGAAATTGAAAGAGCCTTAATCTGTTTCCTTTGGAGAACCCAAACACAACATAACCAAACACAACATACTTGTAGCCACACTGCTTGTCATTGTATACTCAGTTTTGTAGTGTTCTCACTATGGCAGCATTCATGCCTGGCTCCTGGTGGTTTGCGAACATTTGAATTTAAAGGTTTATATGTTGTCACCACAAATGCACCGTGGGATTGTACAGAATCTTATTGTCTTTTAGCAGCAATATGGAATTTCCCTTTGACCACTTTTGCTTTACTTGAAGTACATTATGAGCCATTATAAGCAAACTGTGAGTACATTATGAATACACATCGGCAAACTTACAGTAAACCACTTTAAAATTCAAGGCTATGTTCAGACTGCCAGCCCAAATCAGATTTTTGGAATATCCAGATTGGAGTCAGATTGATTTTATCAAGTCTGTACAGCAATAAAACACATAGAAACCGATTTTTGCAAATCAGCTTTAAGCCACATACATATGTGGTTTCAAATGTGATTCAACTGATTCCAATCGGATTTCTACAGACGCGTTTCAGTCTGACCACTCTGGCCATTCAAAGCCGGTTTTCAAACTGTCCTCTACGTCACTCGCAGCGCGAAACATGCCGCTGGCGACACATCCAGAGTGCCAGACACCAAAATGGAGAACGAAACATTGCTGCATATATCAATCTCCTCTGTCACTGATGTTCCCTGCTGCGACGGAGGAATTCTGCACTGCGACTAGACAGTCCTTTGGCTTGAAGGCAAAGATGATACATCATTCTGCATTCAAAGCTTTTTGTTGTTACCACAGCGACCAATGCAGATAGCTTAAAGGTCCTAAAGATCGGAAAAATTGGGACCTCTTGACTTTTTGCAGATTTGATTTTACACACACAAAGAAAAAAAAAAAACAGCAACAAACCATAAAGAGGTGTGCAAATACTTGTATAATTCTCACCTGTGCACAGAACTTGGATTTAGCTACAGCAATGATGAGCTTCACCACAGGGGAGATCTGGGACTGCAGAGGAGTAACCGTATGGATCACTGCTGTGAACTGCTGGGACGGGCTCTTACCTGCAGACACACATGCACACACACACACACACACACACACACTTTAGAAACAGTTGTCATGGGTAAACCGTATTTAGGTTAAGGCAGATTTGCGCAGATCCAGCTCTCCATAAACCTCCATCACGGTTAAGTGGACACAGAGTGCTCTACACTGTACCCCTCATCCATCTTTCTGACAGGATATATACCCCCGGTTCGCATGACTGGGTATGGATGAACATGTCTAATCTGGGAGTGAATAGTTTGCTTTGAATGGCTCTTTTAGTGAATTATGAATGATGACGATTTGTCCCTGTAAGGAGCCATTCGTTTTTCTACAACCACGTAACCCACTCCTGTTAGTATTTGCTGCACTATTCTCCGGCATGTTACTGAGGCAAACAAATGAACTGTACAAGCCGAAAAGAGATAACTCACGAAGTAGAACCAAACTTTAAATTACTACCGTCTGTGAGTAATCTCCAGCATACAGTGGCTCAATGGGTAAATGGCACTAGAGTTGAGGAATTGATTCCCCCTTAGGCAGGCTACGCCAAAAAAATGTATCCGCTCATCGTATATTACGGAGCTTTGGATAAAAGCGGCTTCTACAATTGGATTTTACCCTCTGAAGACATTTTCTATTTCATAAAAAGTGAATCATTTCATGGCCTACCTTTGGATAGTAGAGATATAGAGAGCAGGGAGAAAGTGGGGCCGACAGGCAGCATATAGTAACAGAAGACAAAAGACCATTTCTAGACCCTCTATGTATTTTAACCTCAATAAATCATCACCACATTAATTTTGAGACGTATCCTCTACACTGCATTTTACATTGTGTGTCACTGGATCGGATTTGGCGGGAAATCTGCTTTACGGCACCAAGGGAGACTGCTTTACTGCACAAAACAGGAAGAGTTCGCTGTTCTTCCAGAGCAAACAGAGCTAAAGCTTTCAGAGTTTCTGGCAACAGCAGATGGTGGAAGGAGTGAAAGGCTGATCTTTCAGTAAAGCCAAAGAGAAAACAAACGCAACCGGAGGGATATCAGTGGAGGATAAGTAGCAAAAACCTCTTTGCGACAGAAAGCAACGGGACATATAGGAAATGTGGTCTTAATTTTGAGAAACCTAGTACTAACAATAAACCTGCTATGAGATAGGGGCTACCAATCTTCTCAACCATGGTCTCATTTGTTTACAGTAATTATGCCAAGGTGTCACATTTAATTTGACAATGATAAATTGATTCAAAATGTCACATATTGCATCTTCAAAAAAGGTTGTTAAAAGGTAAATGACCCTATGTGAGCAGCTCAAAACATTGCCAAAGAAGATGAGGGTTGCAGGTATACAGCAAATAGGTAATTAGGCAAATATGGCAACACATGCATATATTAAAGCAGTGGTTCTCAACGTGTGGTCCAGGGACCACCAGGGGTCCTTGAGGGGGTTCTAGAGGGTCCTCAGCAAATTGATTAATTGTTAAACTTCACCATTATTTAATTTACCAGAAGTGAACACCATTAGAGAATGTAGAAGAATGACTGTTTTGATCATAGTTTCACTGTTATCTCTCTACCTACAATACAGATAGTCATGGAATTCTGGACAAAATCATATCTAACAATAAAAATATTCTCATCACCATCATCAAAATCTCATCAAATAGGGGGTCCGTGGCCCTAATGTGGACTCAGTTAGGGGTCCTTGATATGAAAAAAGTGAAGAATCACTGTATTAAAGTACACATATAAGATATATTAAGCACATAGCGCACCACAGGAGGGGAGGATTGCAGGCACATAGCATGGCAAGCGTTGGTATGTGGGTATGGGAATTAGGGAATACGCATCCTCATGCTTAAGTGGAGACAGAGTGCTCTTTAGTGTTGCTCTATCCATCTCTCTGACACCGGGCCCCCAGACCAGCCATCTCAGGTGGGCTTAGGGCTATTTATGGAAGTACGAGGTGTGCCCTTGTGGTGGTCAAAGAAACAGGGTCGCTCCTTCTGCAGAACACTGCGTTTTTGTTGGAAAGAGCTACTCCTTGGTCTTTATGAAATGACATGCGCTTCTTTAATTGCCACTTCCACATGAATATTTGCAGACGTTGTTGTGTCCAAAGTTACCTAAAACCTATCATTGTGTTTATGATGATAGGTTTAGATAACCTATGGCAGTGCAATTTATTAACTGAATGGAAAGCATGGCTCAAGTAACTCATTAAATGAACGTTAATCAAAGGCTTGAGAAGTCCTTCAACCTTTGGTGAGACAGAAAAAAAAATCAGTTTCCTCAATGGAGAAATGAAAATCACTCAGCATCCTTCAGTTTCTATCCATCCCAAGGGTATGGATACTCAATAATAATATAATATGAACTTTCAAGTTCAGCAAAATTAAGCTCACATTCAAACTGCAAATAGATTTGCAGTAGCATGCAATAACTCTTCTTTAATTAAAACTGCACTGTGATCAAGCTATGGTAATTATATGTTTAAAAAAAAACATAAACAGCAATTCACTAATTGCACTGCAAGCAGAATGACACATTTCACAATCATAGCAAAAAAACACAAAGTTGGAGGTAGTTTATGTTAATGTAGAATTGTAAGTGTTATGATTAGTTTAGTGTCCAGAAATTGTCTATTGTCTATTGCAGTGATTCTGGAGATTTTGTCCCTCAGACCCAAAGCTGAGAATATTTTCATTGTCAGATATGATTTTGTCCTGAATTCCATGTCTATCTGTATTGTAGGTAGAGAGATAACAGTGAAACTATGACCAAAATAGTCATTCTTCTACATTCTCTAATTGTTTTAACTTCTTGTAAATGAAATAATGGTGAAGTTTAACACTTTATCAATTTGCTGGGGACCCCCTGGAGCCCCCTCGAGGACCCCTGGTGGTCCCCGGACCCCACATTGAGAACCACTGGTCTATTGCACTTTGCACTACATGTAAAGTCCTGTTGTCCTTGACGTTTGTCAGTATGTACTGTGTAAGTATAATTTGTCAGCTTGTCTCTGCACAAATTCCTGTACATTTATTTAACTTTTTGTTAGTGACTAAGTTTTAGTGATTACCGAAGTGATTCTGATTCATTCTTTTTTTCATAAAGCCGCAGGATCATTGCATGCAAAATGAACACTGCACCGCTGCTATTTTCAGTAAACTGAATGGTTCTGGCGAGTGGAAGCCTTTCTGTATTCCTCTGACTGCCTGGGGACAAGTGTCAGTATCTCATTAGCCCTCACTCTATAGCATCTGCTGGTCTCAATAAAGGAGTACTGTACCAGACACTGGCCTGCTGACCCTTGAAAAGAGTTGCAGACACAGTGGCCAAGCGCAGAACGAGACATTTCTGTGTGAGAGCAAGGGCGAGGAATCCATTGTTCCGCATCATATGAGTCAAATACCAAATGAAACCGTCGCCTAGCTGTAATGAAACAGAAAGACCGAACTCTGTTTATTCCATCGCACTTTTCTGAAGACAACACGAAGTCAGACGTCAACCTTGACACCGGCAGATTGGAGTTTTAGTTAAACATTTTTTGGAGGCCGAGCTGTGCTGGAGGCAGAAATATATATTTTCTTCACTAACAAGAGCGCTAGGTTTCATAATATTAGCTACCTCCTCTCTTAACCCTCTGCTTTTGCCACTGGGCTTCAGTGTAAGCCAGGAAAAACTGGGGTTATTTGGCCCCGCCCACTGAGGTTTAACTTCTGCCTCTGGAGCGGCTCTGCCTCCAAGACATATTTGTAGAACTAAAACTCTGATCTTGCTTGACACTGAGGTAACATTTCCTCTGCATAGAAATTGACGGGAGCGTATCTATGTTCCCAGGGTCCTATGTTCCCAGGGTCTTAAGTTCCCAAGGTCCTATGTTCCCAGGGTCCTATGTTCCCAGGGTCCTAAGTTCCCAAGGTCCTATGTTCTCAGGGTCCTATGTTCTCAGGGTCCTAAGTTCCCAAGGTCCTATGTCCCCAGGGTCCTATGTTCCCAGGGTCCTATGTTCCCAGGGTCCTAAGTTCCCAGGGTCTTATGTTCCCAGGGTCCTATGTTCCCAGGGTCCTAAGTTCCCAGGGTCTTATGTTCCCAGGGTCCTATGTTCCCAGGGTCTTAAGTTCCCAGGGTCCTAAGTTCCCAGGGTCCTATGTTCCCAGGGTCCTATGTTCCCAGGGTCTTAAGTTCCCAGGGTCCTATGTTCCCAGGGTCCTATGTTCCCAGGGTCTTAAGTTCCCAGGGTCCTATGTTCCCAGGGTCTTAAGTTCCCAGGGTCCTATGTTCCCAGGGTCCTATGTTCCCAGGGTCTTAAGTTCCCAGGGTCTTAAGTTCCCAGGGTCCTAAGTTCCCAGGGTCCTATGTTTCCAGGGTCCTAAGTTCCCAAGGTCCTATGTTCTCAGGGTCCTATGTTCTCAGGGTCCTAAGTTCCCAAGGTCCTATGTCCCCAGGGTCCTAAGTTCCCAGGGTCTTATGTTCCCAGGGTCCTATGTTCCCAGGGTCCTAAGTTCCCAGGGTCTTATGTTCCCAGGGTCCTATGTTCCCAGGGTCTTAAGTTCCCAGGGTCCTATGTTCCCAGGGTCTTATGTTCCCAGGGTCCTATATTCCCAGGGTCTTAAGTTCCCAGGGTCCTATGTTCCCAGGGTCCTATGTTCCCAGGGTCTTAGGTTCCCAGGGTCCTATGTTCCCAGGGTCCTATGTTCCCAGGGTCTTAAGTTCCCAGGGTCCTAAGTTCCCAGGGTCCTATGTTCCCAGGGTCCTATGTTCCCAGGGTCTTATGTTCCCCAGTTCAATATTCTGTTAACACACATTAACCCTCCTATTGGGTTTGGGTCAAATTTGACCCATTTCAAGTTAAAATATTTCATAAATATTATCCAGTTTTTTTTATTGGAACAAGGCTTCAAAACAGCTATAAACACAACAAAAGATCTCTAACCCTAACCCTAACCCTAACCCTAGAACTGGGGAACATGGGACCCTGGGAACATAGGAATGACTCCGAAATGGACAACTAGTGACAATGAATCTATACCGAATACTAATCTACAACGTTTACAGGGACGTGAACAAATAGAATATCTGACTTGTTCTCTGTCTCTCTCTCGTTTTCTTTTTTTAAACAGTGAAATCCTGTTCTTTGCACCCTCCTCTGCGCTGGCATGTCCTCATAGGTCCTATGCGGCTTTAAAGCCAGTTGAAAGCGGATTGTGGAGTTAACAGCCTGAGAGGCACATGATAGGGGTGCCAGCGTGTGTATATATATGTGTGTGTGTGTGGGCATGTGCATCCATGAACATAGTGCGATATAGCTGCCAAACTATCTAGACGCTCCACTGGAAACGCACTGGGCAGTGAACACACACACACACACACACACACACACACAAACCATCTGTGTCTCCCCAGGCTGATATACCATTTTGTTGATTTTTCGAGACGTGGCTGTGTTTAGATCCGACAGGAGCCGATCAGATCCCTGCACATACATTACACTTCACTTGCAGGCTTTCATTCCATGTTCTGAAATCCCTCTTCGCCGAGGTTATTGCTGCAAACTGCTGTAAACTAAGCCAATTCACAAGGATTTGAAAAACTCTGTATACTATGTGTCACAAAATTTTTATCTTTACGGCCCAAAGTCGCTCCACAGCACCCATAGCTGTATAACTTCTCACAAACTACAATAAAGCGGTAGCTAAAACTATCAAACAAAGACTTTCTTACACCTATAAGCAGAAAGCCAAACTTTTTCAAAACGACCGCTTCGCCATCCAAAGTTCCGGAAAGTTACCAGAGTGGCGACAAGTTATTCCCCCAGCAGGAGCGTCGAAGATGGCAGCGAACTAAAATGGTGATTTACTGCGGTGACATAAACCAAGCCCGCCCCATCTCGCCTTCTGTCCCTCGATCCCTCCCTTCTTTCATCCCTCTATCCCTCCCGTGTCCACAATTCCTCAGAGAAAGGCGAACCATCCATCTGAGTTACGGCCTCGTTCTATCGGCGAATCGGTCCGGTCTGCACGCGTACACACCTGCACACGCCTATGCACACACACACATCAACTCGCTCTCTCTCATCCCTCCTTCTCTGCAGCTTCACCAAAGTTTCTGAACTCTGTTTGTTTGGAATAAAAAGAAGAACTGGGTAGGTAGCATGAGCAGCCACCGTGGCTGAACAGACAAAGAAAAGAGCGCCACCTACAGAAACTCAAACTGCATCGACAGAAACTCCAAGGAAAAAGACGTCACAGTACTGGACACACTGTTTGATTGACAGGTGATCTCTGGGAAGAGCAGAAACAACACAGCAAAGAGCGCTGAGCACCAAAAATGGAGACAAAATTGAGAAAAGAAAAAGAAAAGCAAGAATCTTACGGATTGACACTTGAATGTAACTTTTATTCGGCTATTATTTATTTTAACTCAGAAATATTTTCTTGGTGGGATCTGGAAGGCCTCTGACTGAATCTCCATATAGCACAAATAATGCACCAATGCTAATGAAATTCTTTTAGATGGGTGTGGTGGCAACTATAGGCCAGTAGCTTTAAATCATGTGCAGACGCCCAAGAGTCTGCAGTATTTCATCCCAGCACCTTCAGCCAAAGAGGTGGAAACATTGGCATGGTGTAATTATAGCAGTAAGGGAGGATTGATATGTCATCTATACTGTAGCCCCCCCTCCTCTGTTTTCCCTTCCACTTACAACCTCTTTCTCCGGGCTGTGGCACAAGCCACTATTGCGTGCGGATGCAGACCACAAGCTGACATCCAGAGGTTAATGGCACTGCAGATATTGGCCCTGGATAAATACCAGGCGAAGGTCTCATAGGGGTTACTGTATTATAATCGAAGGTGCCATCGGTGTACTGGGTACACAAAAAAACAGAAAACTTTGCTTAAAGGGCAAATTCAGATTCAACACTTTTTGAAGTATAGGACAGCCCCCCCAGGAATTTTAATTCTGCAAAATTAACACTTCCCTGTGAAATATTGCAGCGGCTTGCAATTTTTGACCCCTTTCCACACTTAAACCTCAGGAAATGCCTCACTACCTTTCAGGGAGCGCAGTTTTCACCAAATCATCAGATTTTTCCCTTAGTAAAGAGTCTAATCAAAGCATTTGTCAACAAGCAGATCATCACAACTTGGTCTTGAAGAACCATATTTGTCCAGACTTTCAAAACAAAAATCTGTCAAAATCTTGGAGGAAATCTTGACCACATTCCGAAGCAGCAAGGAGCGACTGGTCAAAGACGGGTTCTGATGCGATACCCTCCTCGAGTAAATATAAAACTTATACACATGAAAAATAGGCACTCAGAAGTTTGATTGCGTTGTTAAAATCCACAAATGGAATCTCAGAAATGAAAAGGTCCATGTCAAAGTCAACATTCACCCTACTGCGTACGCACTCTTCTCCATGACCCAGAACTGCCTCTAGCACGCGCCAAATTTCAAATGAGTTATACGCAGATCAAACAAACCAAACAAAGCCAATACATGGCCTTGTATGATACAGCATTATGGCCTTGTAAATTAGGAATTGCATGCTTGAACCGCATATCAGTCTTATTTTTAAATTTGGTTAGTGGAGATGGGGACCAAGGGGAACAGCATCTCCACAGTTGGGTCAATAGTGGAATTGGACATGGAGTGGTTGGTTTCTGAGTTGTTCTCTGTTGATTTTGAAATCAAACTTTTGCCTATTTTCCACATATATTGATATTTTTCCCCATATATCTGTTTTGTATATGCAGAAGGAGGAGGCCATCACATCGGATCCCATCTTCGGCGGTCAAGATTTCCTCCAAGGTTTCGAATGGGTCACGTTCGGACTCAAGATGCAAGTAAAAACAAATGAACGACAGCGACATCTCGAGGCCATTTGGGCTATCTAAAGTGGTGGTTCCCAACGTGGGGTCCGGGGACCACCAGGGGTCCTTGAGGGAGTTCCAAGGGGCCCCCAGCAAATCCACTGTTACCTCTCTACCTACAATACAGATAGCCATGGAATTCTGTGTGTAACAATAAAAAATATTCTCAGATTTGGGTTCCAGAGACAAAATCTCATCAAATGGGGGTCTGTGGCACTGATGTGGACTAAGTTAGGGGTTCTTGATATGAAAAAGGTTGAGAATCACTGATCTAAAGCACAATGAGGCCAGGTTCAGTACTTACCCAGTATGGCGTAGTAAAATGGGAAGAGGGCGGGGTCAGTTGAGAACTGGGGGAAAGCGTAGAGACCGCCAGGTAGGGAATTCCACAGCAAGCGGTTTCTGGACACATGGGAGTGTACTCGGTCCTGGATGATCTTGGGTGGGAAGAAGAGAGGGATGGAGGAAGAGGAGGAGGAGGAGGAGGAGAAGGTGTGTGGGGAGAAGGGGAAGGAACAAAAGATGGAGGCGAGGTAAAAAAAATGAATTTAAAAATAGAAGGGCCAAACGAGAGACGAGAGAGAAAGAAGATAATAGGGAACGAAATGGAGACAAAAGAAAAGTATGAGGTAGACGAATAGATGGGTGGAGAACAGAAGAAGGTGTGAAAGAAAAAGAGAGAGGTGATTAGCTCAGTAATTGCTCTCTCTCCCTCTTTGCCTTTTTATTTCATACATACACCTTCCTATATTAAAATGAGTCAACTAGGAATTGTCAGCCACACACTGCTCCCCGCCCCTATCATATGACACCACACAGACACACACACACTACTACTATGTATATTGTACTATTAACCTGTATTACTGTAATCTAAGATTTCTTTAAATCCCTTCCTAAAACTATTTTTGTATTTTTGTAATATTTTATATATATTCAAGTTTTATTCATTTGTTTATCGATGCTCCGAATGGTTTCATCTTCTCCTGCTTGTTTTTATTCTCCTTTCCTTTTATTCTCTTATTCATCTTTTGCTTTACTTCACTCCTTTGCTGTTCTTTTATCTGTAAAGCAGCTTTGTAAACTCTGTTTTGAAAAGCGCTATAAGAATAAAGATTATTATTGTAATTAACGGGGATAACAGACAGATCCTGGTCAGGATATTCTGGATAATCAACTTTATATTTTCCACTTTTTTGAGTGAACATTTTTGCAAACTCTGAAAACACTGGAAAGAACCTTAGAGTTACGGACCTTAGAGTTAGATATTATGTTTGAAGGTCTTAGCTGCTTTCTGATTAGACTGCCTTAACACTGCATTAACACTCTATTAGTGTCTTCGCTTGGCCGGCGAAGCCTTTTCTTGCCCAGACAGTAGCTGAGAATGACCCCATCTCTTCATAATCACCTTCTGAAAAATGGCTTCTTCTCCATATTGCTTTTGGTTTCAATTATTCATATTCATCATGGACAGACGAGTGAACATTCCTATTATATTTTTATATCTATTTTGATTTTAAATGACATTCCTGTGGTAGCTTTTCAATCTCATTGTCCTATACAGAGCTAAAAAGCAATGCTCTAAAGTAAAAGAAATCATTAGGTTTATGAATGATAGGCTTTGCAGCTCTATGAAAGAGAACTACTGTTTGAATTGCAAAAGTTTGTCAGGTTCCATGGTTCCAAATCTTGCCTTTAAGATCAAGTTTAACAAAGTATTCAACTATGTTAGTGTTGATAATATGCGTATGTCAGTATTTGATAGGAAAAATGTACAAAATAGGCTTAAATACCCATATGGCAAATGGTAGAGGGAGAGAAAGGCCAATGGAAAAATCACTTCCAACACGTTTATCTTCTTCAGGGAGGGGGATGGGGGACAGGGAGCCATGGGGCTTATGGGAAATGTAGTCTTAATTTTGAGAAACACTAGCACTGACAATACCACTAGCATGAGATAGAGGCTACTAATTCTCTCGACCATGGTCTCATTTGTTTACGGTAATTATACCAAGGTATCACTATTCATTTGAGAGGAAAATACTGATGTTTAAAAATGATAAACAGACTTTTTAAGGATCCGCAGATACACTGTGCACACACACACACACACACACATTTCTCTCTATATCAAGGCAGGGATGAAAGATTAAGAGTGACACACACACATTGAGGTTTCATTTTATTTTCAGGGAGATGAAAGATGGTGAATGACACCCTGGCGGCGGGATGATCATTTCAGCTGGGATGACTCACTGGTTGCTGGATTTCACCATTTCACGAAGAAAGTTAACAACCTCTAGTTCTGTTTTTCCCTTCTCTTTTCGTCTCGTCTCGTCACATCTCATCTCTTTTTTCTCCACTTGTCACCAATTCAGGCACTAAATCTCCCCATCTGACTAATCGAGGTGTGATGGCTTAATTCACTTCTTTTCACACTACAAAAGTGTATTCTGATTGGCATTAGCTACTCAGGCATAGGGGCGGTGTGTGTGTGTGTGTGTGTGTGTGTGTGTGTTTCATGCCAAAAAAAATAAGTATTCGACAGACTTGTATTTTTGTCAGGGTGGAAAAGCCTCTGAATCAGTATTTAGACCATCATGGGACACTAAAATTCTCCACTGAAACCCAGACTAATGAAATTCAAAGTAAGTAATAAATTGCAGGATGATTAAATCAGGACCATCTCCAAACCTTAGGCTGACAAAGACAGATCTTTATTTTTATTTTATTTCATTTTAATTTATTTGATTTGATTTGATTATTGATTGCAGGGACCACAGGCAATCTAGACAAGTAATTCCACTCTGAATTGTGTATAATTTTAATTTAATTGTGTTTTAATTTTTTCATAAGAATGCTTCAACCTGAGTGAAATGTTTCAGTACTTTCCACCTCTGCTTAATGACTGAATTCCACTGACATGCATAGTCAAATACACATAGAAATACCGAGTATGTTTTCTCTATGAAAGAGAATATAGAATAACAATATTTTTAAGCTTTCTGTTTTTCCCTTTTCTCTCTGACTCCGGAGCTGTCTACTGATCTGTGGAGAATTGGCTTGGCTCTTACAGCTAGCTCTTAACACACACACACACACACACACACACACACACACACATACACACACATGCACACTGCCTGGCACCAACTGTCAGACTCTCAGTGTGGGCCACTACAGTTATCAACAACGCCTCATTTCACCCGTTTAGCTTGATGCCGTGCTGGCTCTGAGTTTTTAGCACATCTGGACAGCAGTGAATGGCTGTCAGTGGGCCTCAGTCTAATTTCATACCCTGCTAGCAACGGGCATTTGGTGGAATCACTAAGGTCCATGTTTATGCTGTGGTTCAAGAACAGTTTTTTTTTTTTTGCTGCAATGGTGTGAAATAGTTATATTATTAACCTGGTTCTAAAGGTGAACATAGCATATTAAAGGAAAACACAAAGTTTTTGGATATTGGTCCATTTACCTGTTAAGTGGTGAGAATATAGACACCAAAATCATGCATGTGTCCAGATTGTTGGCTCCATGCTAGCATGTTAGCATACACTATGTTGAGTGATAGTAGGTGCCATGCTAACACTTTAGCATACACTATATTGAGTGACAATAGGCTCCATGCTAACACTTTAGCATACACTACATTGAGCAATAGTAGGCTCCATGCTAACTCTTTAGCATACACTACATTGAGCAATAGTAGGCTCCATGCTAACTCTTTAGCATACATTATATTGAGCGACAGTAGGCTCCATGCTAACACAGAAAACGAGAACTTATAGCAGCTCCAAAGCTAAATGGTAAATAATCTTAAATAATCTTAAATGATACAGTTTGCGGCTAAGTCTTGTGTAGGAGATTGGTAATATTTACATGAAATATGATACAAAAATAATGCATTGTTGTGAACTACCAGCGATTACTTTCCCTGGTTCCATAGAAAGTGAAGGCAGTGGGCCTGTACAGCTAAATATCCCTGCACAGCGGGGTTGCTCACCTGAAATAGTTCCAAAAATAAACCTGGCCACATCAGGTGTTTTAAGTAAAATGTATTCATCCGTATCTTTAAATGTATTATGGCCATAAAATAAAAAAAAACTAACTTTTTTTTATTCAGTTGCAATGGTAAAACAACTTCTTGATTCTCCCTTGCTGTTTATTTTTACCCATTCACCATTATCATTACCCATTACCCAGTCATCTACTGGCAAATCATATTTTCTCATCAATTAAACAATATAATTGACTGGTAATGAAATATAATTGACTAAAATGGCTCCTTGAGGAGAAAGGAGAGGTAAAGAGAGAATGAAAGGGCGAGGATGGTGACAATGATAATGATGATTGTAATGATACTGTAATGATGATGATGATGACGAAAAGTGATGATTATAATGGTTTACGGCTTTGATGATTGTAAAGATTGATGAGATGATATAATAATGATTGAAATGATGATGGTAATTACAGTGATGATGATGATGATGATGGTGATTGTAATGATGCTTGTGATGATGATTTCAATGACTGTGATGATGATGATGACAGTGATTATAATGATGATGATGATAATTGTAATGATGGCAATTACAGTGATTATGATGAAGATGCTGATGATGATGAAGATAAAGATGATTATGATGATTGTAATTTCAATGATGGTGATAATGATGATTTCAATGACTGTTGTGATGATGATTACAATGATTGTGATGATGATGACGATGATGATGATGATGATGATGATGATGATGATGATGATGATGATGATGATGATACTAATGATATTGTAATGATGATAATAGTGATGATGATGATAATGATGATAATGAATGTAATGATTGTGATGATGTAATGAGGATGAATGTCATGATGATGATACTAATTATATTAATGATATTGTACTGATGATAATAGTGATGATGATGGTGATGTTGTTCTTTGTAATGATGATTGTGAAGGTGATGATGATGATGATGATGATGATGATGATGATAAAGCAGTTTATTATCCCCTCTCTCTCTACTCAGAGATGGTACAGAGCGAGGCGATAATCCCCGGGGAAGAACTCTGTCAGGAAGTGAACTAAAAACAATGGAGAATCAAATGAGTTGGAGGTAGGCTACTGTACAGCCCCAAGGCCAGTTCATCCTCACTTTGACGAGCGAGGTCATTTGACGAGCCAGCTCTAGCTGTCTAGTCCCTAGAGCACACACACACCCACACAAACACTCTCTCGCCTCTCTAACCCGAGGGCTGCACAAAGTCACAGGCCTCCTTTCCACCTGGCATTAACATGTGTCTCGTATTCAGATTGTGTCTAGACATTAAAATGCATGTCTCGGGCACACACATTAAAATCAATGTCACTGTCCTTCATCAAAATGCAGATTGCCTTGTGCATCGCTTGTGTCCTAATATTGACAGTAAACACCTCATCTTATGCTACTACCTAGCTGTTTTTGTTTCTTTTTTCTATTTCTATTAGTTGTCTGGAAACACATCGCATTTACACTTTGTCCAAAGTCCAAATTGGACCATCATTGCATCTTGGGTGCATTTACACCTGGATTTTATGCATCTGATTACAGTTCACTCGACCAGGATGCAGGTGAATGCCGAGTGGAAAGGGTTAGGTGTTAGATCTACCTTTGGGTCCTCTGTTTTGCAGATCGTACCTCTAGTGTTGTCCATTAGTTCTAGCTCATTCTTCTTTAACTGGCCAATAATGTAAGAGTGGAGCCTGAAAAATTCGTATCTATGTTCCCAGGGTCCTATGTTCCCAGGGTCCTATGTTCCCAGGGTCCTAAGTTCCCAGGGTCCTAAGTTCCCAAGGTCCTATGTTCCCAGGGTCCTAAGTTCCCAAGGTCCTAAATTCACCAGTTCAATATTCTGTTAACACACATTAACCCACCTATTGTGTTCGGGTCAAATTTGACCCATTTCAGGTTAAAATATTTCATAAATATTATCCAGTTTTTTTTATTGGAACAAGGCTTCAAAACAGCTACATGAACACAACAAAACCAATGGTTATCATTTTATTTGATTTTGAAGGTATCTAACCCTAACCCTAACCCTAAACCAACCTAACCCTAAACCCTAACTAACCTTAACCCTAGAACTAGGGAACATAGGACCATGGGAGAGCACATATGTAGAACTGGGGAACATAGGACCCTGGGAACATAGGACCCTTTGTCATGTTCCAATTATGTGCCATATAAATCTGGGGAACATAGGACCCTGGGAACATAGGAATGACTCCAAAAATTCTCACAATTTAAAGCTGCACTAGGCCACTTTGCACATTGGCAGCTCCAAATAACAGTGAGAGGTAACTGTTTGAAAAAGGTGAACTTCAGTGCCTATAACTCCTGTATCAGGATGCCAGTAGACTACAGCACAGCACGCTCATGTTTACCAAGGGAATGGGTAATCCTCTGTTCCACCATTAGAATAGACCACCACCAGAAGACTGTGGTTGTACTGGGCAGCTCCCAGTGTGAATGTGTGAAAATGTGTGACTGTGAAGCAGGATGTTGCTGAAAAAAATTGTAGCGCTCGCTTCACTTTCCTTGAATAAATAAAGATATAAAAAAATATGATTGGATAGTGAGAACTGGGGAAGGATTTCTTTGGAAGAGTTTATCTTTGGGAGGCGAGGCGGAGGGACCGTGGGACTGCGCACTGCAGAATATGAATGCAGCAGGTCGGTTGATTAAATAAAGCTCTCTCCCCCCCGAAACGACATCCAAAACTCCCATTAAGACTTATTTTGGCAAGCTCACCTCCAGTGTAGTTAAGACGATTTTGGCTACGGAGGAGAAGTAGGCGTCCCAGAGGAACTGAGTCTGCTGGCGGAGCGCCAAGATCCTGTCACGGCCCACGGACCGGGTAATGGAGGGGACCTGTAGGAAGGAGGAGAGGAAGAAAAGGGAGGGGGAGACAAGAGACAGAGAGTAAGTGAGATTTTAAACAAGGCTGAGTGAGGGGAAAGAGAATAAGAAAAGAGTCGGGCAGACAGGCGGAGGCGGCGTGGGCAATTCTCTGGGCGTGAGGGGGAAGATTAGAGGAAATCCTTCATTCCCCGGAGACTCTCCTACCCCCTCATCTTCCCGTGTCCGTCCGCCCGCCCGTCCCCCAGGGAGGCATGGCAACCGCACCGACCCGTTGTCCAGCACCGATGCTGCATTCAAAGACGGTTGATAAGAGCGTCCAGGTGGTAAACACTACTAGAAAATACTGTTTTACCTCAGTTTTCTGGGTAGAAATACTACGTGGGAACTCGGGGGTTTGGCAATGACTTTTGGCAGAGTTCGTGAATTCTGATGTCAGTACCTGTAGTCAAGTGTATGGAACGATGTGAAGTGGGACACAAGTACTTTTTTGCTGGATTTTTGCTGAGAAACCTGAACTGTGCATGTGTGTTAAGTGTAAAAAAAAAGTGGATCAGGAGGAATAAAAGTGTACAGAAAACTTCAATCGTGGCATCTTGGTGGCTTCAAAGGCGTTTGAATGCGTGAACGCTTCCAAATAGAAGCTGTCACCCGAGGGACTTGGTGACGTGGGGATAGTGTGACACAGTTAGGGCCGTCACGACCCTGTTATCATGGTTGAGGATTGCTCATCAGCTAGCGACAGGGGGTATACAGGCCTCTGTGGCCCGGCAGGAGGAAAGAGTAAGGGTCAAACTGCCCCTGGGGCATGAACTGAGGCAAAGCAGATTTGAGCCAAATGTATTTGATGCATCAAAACGGACAATTTTGAAGGGTCAAAACAGGCTTTCCCTGCACCTGCTCATGTCAAAAAGTGAGGATTATATCTCAGGCAGTACCACTATCCTCCAGCAAAAGCAAATATTAATCATAGTAATGATCTTTATTTATCTAACACAATTACAGAGCACTTTACAAAGGAGTAAAAAAAAAAGCAAATAGAAAGTAAGGTAACAAATATTAGATTGGGAAAGATCCCACTTTCTGCCTTAAGTTGTCTTTGTGTAGACTTTAAGATACTATTCAAGGTGCTGGCAATGCACTTGGAAACAGTCCATCCACACATTAACACATTTTCATCAGAGGAAAAAACTGGCTTCATTACAGGGAGAAAATCATTTTGAACAAGTCTTGCTTTGTCTGTAACCTACAGTGATTTTATCTCTACAGTCATTAACCCTCCAAGACTCCAGAAGTGGTAATATGTTTACTTGGGGAGGTGTATGATTGAGTCCAATGGCCATATTCTTTGCCGCTGTCAGAATCAGGGTCATCGGAAAGCACTTATTGTCAAATATACAATTAAAATACAACAGGTGCAGTTTGGAGTGAACCTCCTGCTCCCCCATAGCCAAAAACGTATGTAGGAATTAAACATACATACATAATTTAACAACGCAATGTCATTTAGCATGCATTGTTCTATAATAATACACTGGAGAAACAAGCACAGTATGATTCTGCTCCTCAAACAGTGGCTGTTCTCATGCCAATGGATTTATACCAGCCGAAAAAACAGCACCAGCAAATCCAGTTGCGTGAATAAAAAGTGCAGATTCTGATCTACTAACCTGTAGCCCAAGTATTTTGTGCATGGAAATGGGGCAGACACCTGGGAGAGTTTTAGTGTGTTGGACCCAAATCATATTTTGAAGAGTGGCAAGCCTGAGGAAGCACATCCTAAACATGAGGAACCCACGGCTGCTGGGTTATTTTTCAAAAGGCACGACATGCAGAGGAGAGAAAATATGAAAGAATGAGACATAATAAAGAGAGAGAGGGTAGGCTCCATTTGAGAATGACTCTCTTTCAAATATCAGAGGATGAGATTGAAAGAATTTATAGATTGCCAATTGCCATTTAATAATAACACTAATCATAACGATCATTATTTTTCACCGCTTAATGAAATAAAAAACAAAAACTCCCAGCCACAGGTTCAGCTTCAGCGGCAAATCGCAGTCTGCATGTTTCACCTGGTAGACATGCATACTCAGTTCTTACAGTATATTGCACACCAGGTATTCCAATTGGAAGAGTGGGACTAACTTGATTTGCATAAGTGGTCTTGAGAAATCCGGCACTAAAGAAAGAGAGTTTTTGCGCATGGTATTTATTAGCGTGTCTCTTAGTAAATATGTCTGGTGTGGGCAATTTTAGAGAGTTATTGGGAAACATTTGGCTGGCACAAAGCGTAATTGTTCCATTCTGTTTATATAAATGAAATGCACTTTTTAATAATATAGGCCTATGTGTGTTATAATAAGTTTGTATTCAACAGCCAGCCAGCGGCTATTGACAATAGAGTTAACCTCGATGTACACTTTCCTCATGGCATTTGCCCCCCAAGCTAGTATTTCAAAACTGCGCCTATGTGTATAATGTTTTTTTCATAGCATTCCTCGGAAAAACAGAATACAGAATACAATACGGAAACATCTTCTGCCTGGTTGGGGCTTGTGCAATTCAAGGTTTTACACAGGCTTTATCTGTTCACCAACATGTTCAATGTCAGTTTTCAGGTTATTTTCTTGCCTCATTCAAATGAATGAGAAGTAAAAATCCTAACACTACAAACTCGTCCAGCTGCATCTGATCTTGGTGATTAGTTTATATTGTGGTTTTCATGGTGGGCAAGAGCCAAATAACCCCCATGTTAAAACTAAGTGGAATATTGCTTTAAATACATAGGTGTGTACAAAGACACAGGTGTTCAGAATCATATCCAACAGGTAAACTCCTCCCATCTCTTGTGCTCGAAGACCAATTAGCCCAAACAAACCAGTTCCACATTTCTAGTAATAGATTAGTCAAATACAAATACAGATAGATAGCAATTAATCAAAAATGTTGATGTATCTGTTTAAATGTTGACAATACATAGGAAAGATGCCATTAGACACCCTGTAACCTTAGTCATATGTTTGCCCTTTGACCTGGGGTTCAAATCTACACACACCTTTTTTTTTTTAGATATATATATCTATATAAACCAGGCTGAAATCAAGTCTTGTTATTTGGTTGCCATGTTTGGAGCTCCAGGAAACCTATCTTCACTAAACCCTGAACAAACAGATATTTTCACTTTCATATCCGTCTTAGCACACTGTAGGATTCTTCTCTCTTGGAAATCTCCCACTGCTCCCTCCATTTCTCTCTGGCTGAGAGATGTTATGTTATTCTTCTTAAAGCTTGAAAAAAAAAATCTGTTTTCCCTGGTGGAAAGTAACTAAGTACATTCACTCAAGTACTGTACTTAAGTAAAATTCTGAGATACTTGTACTTTACTTGAGTATTTCCATTTGATGCTACTTTATACTTCCACTCCACTACATTTCAGAGGGAAATATTGTACTTTCTACTCCACTACATTTATTTGACAGCTTTAGTTACTTTTCTATATGTATGTTAAATTCCTACATACGTTTTTGGCTATGAGGGAGCAGGGGGTTCACTCCAAACTGCACCTGTGATGGAACAATTGCATATTTGAGAATAAGTGCTTTCTGATGACAGATGCTGACAGCGGCAAAGAATATGGCCATTGGACTCAATCAAACACCTCCCCAAGTAAACATATTACTACATCTGGAGTCTTGGAGGGTTAATGACTGTAGAGAGGAAATCACTGTAGGTTACAGAAGAAAAACAAGACTTGTTCAAAATGATTGGCTCCCTTTAATGAAGCCAGTTTGTTCCTCTGATGAAAATGTGTTAATGTGTGGATGGACTGCTTCCAAGTGCATTGCCAGCACCTTGAATAGCATCTTAAAGTCTACCTAAAGACAACTTAAGACACAAAGTGGGATCTTTCCCAATCTAATATTTGTTACCTTACTTTCTATTTGCTTTTTTTTTACTCCTCAGTCAGAGGGACCAAACCACTACTTTTACTTTAATACTTTAACTACATTTTTGCTGCTAATACTTATGTACTTTTACTTAAGTAGGATTTTTCATGCAGGACTTTTACTTGTAACGGAGTATTTTTACATTGCTGTATTGGTACTTTTACAAGTAAAAGATCAGAGTACTTCTTCCACCACTGCAACCACCAGGAAGTGTATTGTTAGTCCCGCCCTCTTCTCAATTAGTTGGTCAGGTTCCCGCCCCAACACTTGCTAGCCTCACATTGATAGCCACAACCCAGCTCACTGCAGGCCACGCCCATATGACACGCCCACAGCAAGTGGTAAACGCCCCCGAAATGTCCCAAACATAATTGAAAAGCCAATTTCAGGCAAACCGAGGGACTTAGACATGAACACACAGGATCGCAGACAGGTGCAGACTGATCCTGCAGAAGCTAGCCTGTTGTTATTGTTTGACTGTTGCACTGATGGTGTGACGGCCTTTTTCCAAATATGGAGTAATCATGCTGTACTGTTTATTTATTTATTACGGCAGAATCTGAGATGGATGCCTCTTTGACAGGACTTTTGGTCTTGTATTCATCCCCTGTCAGTGGTGTTGTTGCTCAGCATGCATGTATTGCACCATGCCCACATGAACATGTATATGGACACACACACACACACACACAGTTGGGATCATGAACAATATTTTTACTTGACATCATATATTGTGGGCTGTTTTAGTTTTTGCTTTAGTCAACACGTGTGCAGACTTTTTTTTTTCCTTTTCCTTCTTGTATTTTTCTATTTATGTTGCCCAGAGAGGGAAAGGAGAAAGGGGTGTGTGGGGTGTGTGTGTGTGTGTGTGTGTGTGTGTGTGGTGGGAACGGAGGGGGGGGGTGAAGTGATGGAGGTCGGGGGTGAGACAGAATGTAATTCTCCTTTTGAAAATACGGAGGACAAGTTTTTCTTTTTCATATTGATTTTTTGACTGTGTTTGTGAAGAAAAAAATCCTTCCAAAAAAAAATAAATATAAAAAGTAGTAGCAATAGTAGTAACAGTAGTAGTAATAATAGTAATAGTAGTAATAATAGTAATAGCAACAGTGGCAATAGTAGTGGTAGCAATAGTGAAGCAGTAGTAGTAGTATTGTGGGTCCCTTCACCTCCACATTGCATCATAAATGGCTGAATTCTACATCTTTAATAAGAATCACATAGATTCTGAATGTAAAAGTCCCACTGTACCTGTGTAACCTGAGAATCCTTCAGTTCAGCAGTACCTAAACAAACAACTGTTTACGAGCTACACTACTACTACTACACTGTTGTCAGCGTTTCATATTACTTTATTTCAGCCATGGATTGGCTTATAGATGATGGCAGCATCGTTTATAGCCCCATAAAGGTAAAGTGATTTTTACTGTATTTCACTTTTACTGTAATTCTGGATATTTGATATTTAAAGTGTAGCAAACTGCCCAGTAAGTTGTATTTTGATGCCTAAATTTGTTCGTCTGATTCAAAGGAGTTCAGCAACACCCTCCGGGAAGGGCTGCGGAGGGACGCCATCCGGGGGGGGGGGGAGAGACGAGGATCCCGCCAATCCGGCCTGGGAGCTAAACATCCAGGTGCGCGTCAGGAAGCTGGAGCAGGACGCTCTCCTGGTGCTCAGGTGGGAGCCGAGCTTGCCCCGGGTGAACTCGAGGAGGACTCTCCGTCGCGGACCCTAACCCTAACCCTAACCCTTTTGGGCGTCACTGGCGAGGAGGAAGAAGCTCCTATACTGACTCCTGAGACTTAAGCCGTAACTTCACATGGAGGCCCTTTGTCTTATGATAATATAAGTCTAAGTATAGCACATGGCATGCAAACAAACACACACACAATTGATCAATAAAGTTCTAGCTTATCTTACCACAGGAGCAATAGACTGTGCGCATCAAAGCACCATCTCCAAACGCTTTCCCCTATTTAAATCGCAAACAATAACACACCATAAACATTCAATTCATTTGTCAGAGTCTCAAGACTAACTAGTCTCTCTAACTGTCTCTCGGTGATAGAGGTTCTGCCTTGACCGCATTGCTAATGACACACCTGATAAACCCTCAGGAGATGCTGGAGATGCTGCTTGAATTAAACCAGTGTCCAACTCCGCTGATGAGTGGACACCTGACAGCACAGTCTCCATAATATTTCCCCAAACATTCTGGAGCTAATAAACTGCATCTATTTGGAATTAGACTATCGCCCTCGCTTTTTAGATTCAAACTGTAAGTCAAACCGTTTCTTTTTCATTCAATTCAAGGTGTGTGTTTCTGATGTTGCAGCATTGACAGCATCAGCAATTTCTTGCCATGTTTTCTTTCTCAGTTGCTGTCACTCCACCGCTTACACTTTTAAAAAGTATATATATATATTTTTTCTCTCACTCCCGACAACAACGCTTCTATTTCAGAGTTTGAATTTTTCTTCTTGGGTCTGTTTGCCATTCTCCAGCCACTCCAGTAATGGCATTCATCATCAGATACATCTGGAATATGCAAAAATCGAGACTCTGCGCATGCTTCATGAATCCCACGTTGGTTTCGTGTAGGAGTGTTTCTTAAGAACAAAAGTAAGATCAATTTAAGAAAAGTTTTGTGAATGAGGCCCAGTATGTGAAGGACTAAAGCATATATAACAAGATATATACAGGTCGAAAAAGTCAAGAAACAAGTAAACCATAAAACGGAAGTCATAAACAACTGATAAAAGATCATTACATAAAAAAAGGAGTTGTAAAAAGTCATTTCTGTATCTCCAACAGCCATCTTCCACACAAACTGTTCACGAGGTTGGGATTTTTTTTTCGTTCTCGGGACAAAATGAGGCGAAACGGAAAAAAAAATAATATTTGGAATATTCGGTGGGGGGGTTCCTCCATCTCGCAAACCCGGACGGATAGATTGCTTTTGTGAAAATCAATGTGCGGAGCGGAGGGAAATGCAACACAGCCGCAGCGGGAGCAAGATAAAGGAGAAGGGACAGGATTGGGAGAAAGCTTGAAAACAGAGACGCTTGGTGCCTTAGAGTATGGATATCATAGGGAACCTGATTCTGTTTGCAGGGATGCCACTGGGCTCTGAAAACCTGGTGCATTATCCTAGATGCATAGAACCATTTCGTGAAGAGATGGTCGCACTCAGAGATGTATCATTCACTTGATTTAATTGTTCATCTGTCACAGAACGTTTTCCTTATTTATAGGGGACAGGTAGATTGCCAGGTGAACCTAATTTCTAATCATTGTTGTGTTGTAATCACATGGAAACACATGACATAGAATGGAATCACATAGAATTCAATACTGTCAGAGTCAATACTGTGCATTGCCAACAATTTCATCGGGAAGTACATCCACCATCCAGTTAGACATACTGAAGTAACAATATTTAAAATTAGCATTATTCACAAAGCATATTCCAAAACAACTATGGCTATCACTGTGGGCCTCAGGTTTCTCACCATTCATAAATCAGTTAAAAACAAATAGTTGGCAAAAACCTTTAAACATGTAAATATAATCAAGGCTCCAAAGCTACATCTGTTATCAAAGCCACACTTACTAATTTGGTATAATGCAATTTGAACAATTTTCTTAATTCCTTACAAAGTAACTTAAACTTTTTGAACTTTTTTTGAATGGCAGGAACAGAAAACACTCTGGAAGATATAGCGTCACTCGACTTATGTTTATAGAAAAGGGATCAAATTACATTCTTCATTCATGCCAGCAGGATAGAGGCTTTTTAGCTGATGTATCCAAAAAACACTCCCTGTTGCGAGAGTCATTTTTCATGATTACCACCTCTTCGGTTGAGCCACACTTTTTTCGATTCCAATACATTTTAGATCCTCAACTTTGTGATGTCATGTCTGTCCCGTCTGATGCTACTTCTGTGCTCATTCTGTGCCTAATTTTCAACTTTCCTATCATGGGAAACCTCAAATTCCAAAAAAGGAGTCTGAAGACACAGTATAGCCGCTGTTGACGGCACAGTGAGCTTTAATTGTTTCGCTCTCTCTGAGGTGGAATATAAATAACAGCAATCAAATCAGCTCAATTCTCTTCCCCTCTATTGTCTCTAATAGTGTTTATGCTCCTCAGCGGGGGGGGTGGGGGTGTGTATTTGTGCGTACTTGCGCGTGTGTGTGTGTTGTTTGCGTCTCCTCTCCGCGGGGGGAATAGTCAACTCCACATATTAAACAGCCGGGGATCGCGGCGCTCGGCGATGTAATTGAAAGTAATGAGATTCAACTCTCTCAGCAGGTGTTACCGCTTGATTGTTGTGTCGAACAGTAGGAGTGTGTGTGTGTGGGTGTGTGTGTGTGTGTGTGTTTTTGCGGATAGGGTGAGGAAAAGAGAGGGACAAAGAGGGCGAGCATCCAGAATTTGTTCAACCAGAAACCAGGTATGTGTTGTTGGTGTTATTGTACGGATGGAACCTGTCTATGCTTTCATTTAGGCGAAATGATTGGGAGGTTTGGTGTTTTTTATGCGCTGGCAACAATATGATATGGCAATAAATCCCAAATCCTGAGCTTTAAAGTGTCTATTTTGAAATTGAATGCATCATCTCTTTAACTCTTCTAACAATGCCACAATTTTGTCCATCCTATTACAGCCCATAGGGTCATTTCAATTTCAGGATTCAATCAATCCGCACAAAGCAATCCACTTTCAGTCGCTAACAACGAACCAAAACCATTAATTAACTTTCACTAAGCTGCACTGAAATTACATTTAATTTGAAGTTTAGCTGAGGCGAAGCTCTAGCATCAGCTCATTCTTTGTTGTTGTTGTTTGTTGTTGTTTTTTTTCCCCTTCTAATGAAACCTCTGATCTGCATCCTCATTACAAACAAGATAGCGCCGTGATGAGAAAGCAGCAGCGTTGAAAATGGCAGTGAACAAAAAGGGATCAGTGACATTTTACGGGGGAATTCATGTTGCATTTTATTCAAAACAAATGTCGTACTCGCCGAGATGATGGAACGGGGGGGGTTTTGTCTTGGAATAACTTGCTGTAGGAGGGTTAGGGTTAGGGTAACCCTAACCCTAACGGGAAAATTGATTTGCGTGCCGTGACGTTCCTCACTTTGGCAAACTTCCGCATCTTTAGTTTGGATGACTGAGATGCAGATGTAGTTTCCCTCTGATCAGCTTGATGATCCTCTAGTGTGTAGCTGGCCTGATCCAGACCATCAGGACCGTCACCGTTATTTCAAACATGTTTCATATTTATGATCCGATCGGGACAAGTCTTGACAACCACTCGGAGTCCAGCAATAGCCAATGAGGGTTGAGCAGGAAAAAAAACATACAGGAAGTGGTGGTCAAGTGTGTGTTCCCTAAATCGCATTAGTTATCAAGTGTGTGTTCCCTAAATCCAACTGGTCGTCAAGTGTGTGTTCCCTAAATCCAACTGGTCGTCAAGTGTGTGTTCCCCAAATCCAACTGATTGTCAAGTGTGTGTTCCCTAAATCCAACTGATTGTCTAGTGTGTGTTCCCTAAATCCAACAGGTCATCAAGTGTGTGTTCCCTAAATCCAACTGATTGTCAAGTGTGTGTTCCCTAAATCCAACTGGTCTTCAAGTGTGTGTTCCCTAAATCCAACTGGTCTTGAAGTGTGTGTTCCCTAAATCCAACTGATCGTCAAGTGTGTGTTCCCTAAATCCAACTGATCGTCAAGTGTGTGTTCCCTAAATCCAACTGATCATCAAGTGTGTGTTCCCCAAATCCAACTGGTCTTCAAGTGTGTGTTCCCCAAATCCAACTGATTGTCTAGTGTGTGTTCCCTAAATCAAACTGGTTGTCAAGTGTGTGTTCCCTAAATCCAACTGATCGTCAAGGGTGTGTTCCCTAAATCCAACTGATCGTCAAGTGTGTGTTCCCTAAATCCAACTGGTCTTCAAGTGTGTGTTCCCTAAATCCAACTGATCGTCTGGTGTGTGTTCCCCAAATCCAACTGGTCGTCAAGTGTGTGTTCCCCAAGTCAAACTGGTTGTCAAGTGTGTGTTCCCCAAATCCAACTGGTCTTCAAGTGTGTGTTCCCTAAATCCAACTGATCGTCAAGGGTGTGTTCCCTAAATCCAACTGATCGTCAAGTGTGTGTTCCCTAAATCCAACAGTTCATCAAGTGCGTGTTCCCCAAATCCAACTGATCTTCAAGTGTGTGTTCCCTAAATCCAACTGGTCTTCAAGTGTGTGTTCCCTAAATCCAACTGGTCTTCAAGTGTGTGTTCCCCAAATCCAACTGATCTTCAAGTGTGTGTTCCCTAAATCCAACTGGTCTTCAAGTGTGTGTTCCCTAAATCCAACTGGTCTTCAAGTGTGTGTTCCCTAAATCCAACTGATCGTCTGGTGTGTGTTCCCCAAATCCAACTGGTCGTCAAGTGTGTGTTCCCCAAGTCAAACTGGTTGTCAAATGTGTGTTCCCCAAATCCAACTGGTCTTCAAGTGTGTGTTCCCCAAATCCAACTGATTGTCTAGTGTGTGTTCCCTAAATCAAACTGGTTGTCAAGTGTGTGTTCCCTAAATCCAACTGATCGTCAAGGGTGTGTTCCCCAAATCCAACTGATCTTCAAGTGTGTGTTCCCTAAATCCAACTGATCTTCAAGGGTGTGTTCCCTAAATCCAACTGATCTTCAAGGGTGTGTTCCCTAAATCCAACTGTCAAGTGTGTGTTCTCTAAATCCAACTGTCAAGTGTGTGTTCTCTAAATCCAACTGCTCGCTTCATCCTAAAAGCCTAGGAATTCTTTTTCTTTTATCCTCAGCCACCAGCCCTTGCTTTTAACACATTCTAGAGCAAATGACCTGAAAAATAAACACTGTTTTGACACTTTGCCTTTTGTTTAGATCCGACCAAGCTGCCTAATAAATGTCAACACCCTCAGTGTTTCACCCTGTCAAAATAACTTCTCACCTCGCACATACTATCCGAGCCAGCAATTAACATGCTTTTAGAGGGACGGCTTTGTTTTTGCGGAAAACACAAAACCTCTAGCAACATTAGAACATCGGTGCGGTCCTCAGTAATGTTTAATGATGAAGCGGCCCCCGTGTTTTGCTCTAAAAGCCAAGTTTTTAATGGGCTCGTCTGCCATTGTGTGACTCATGGAGTGCAAATAAAATTATCATTATCGCTAGGTGCTGATAGAAGGCTGATAGACGACTGGGGCCGTATTAATTAAAGGCGGACACACACACATATGCACCCCCCCTCTCCTCCTTACTGCACACACACACATACACACACACACACTGCTTGTCACATTTGCAAGTTGCTGTCCAGGTGCCAGTAAAGGTCATATCATGCAGGTGGCAGGTAGTAACGCAGAGTAATTAGAGAATGTAAATATCATACGTTCTGCTCGGTGCCATAATTAAAGGGAACGGAAGGTGATCCAGTCCTAGAGTTAAGTCTTCCTAGATCGAGCCAAAAACACGTACTGGCAGAGGGCGTTTGTGACTGTGAATATCGCTGCTGTCACGTAATAACCGCATAACTGCAATTTCGATTTTGCTCTCTTTTCTCTTTTTTTCTCATTTGAATTGAAAGTTTCCACGGACATTTACGAGTTGAGTGAGTTCCATGACTCTTAGGCTGTTAAAAATCCACTGTATGATTTCGGAATTTTTTTTTGTCATTCCTGACCAGCATAGAAAGTAATGTATCAATCACTATTTGTTACTCATTAAAT
The DNA here is from genome assembly GCF_046629955.1 of Centroberyx affinis. Taxonomy (NCBI): domain Eukaryota; kingdom Metazoa; phylum Chordata; class Actinopteri; order Beryciformes; family Berycidae; genus Centroberyx; species Centroberyx affinis. Next base: position 108,259 of record NW_027280021.1, read on the forward strand.
TTCCAATTGCATCATCTCTAACCTTAACTTAAGTAAAAAAAGATCTGTAACCTTCAGAAATCTATATATGTCAGTTTACTCTCCTGTGAATGATCAAGGAGACCAAACAGTGTCGGTGTTCAGTGTTCCTGTCGTCCTTTTACTGGATAAAATCATAGCAGTGGGAATAACTTCCACCTAGGTAAAGTCAACTGCCATCTTCCCCCATTTTTCATCATTTCATCATTTTCCATCCATCATTTAAGCTGTTTTAGCATGAGAGGACGACAGCTAATTATGAGGAAAAGGAATTGTGGGATGGTGGTGGGATCTAGTTTTTGGATTATTCAACTTCAGTCTTATTTATTATATATTTAGAGAGGGTGATAACAAAAGTGGCTTATTTTTTGATTGGTAACAAATATCATTTCTGACAGCAATTCATTACAATACTTGTTACTGGGAAAAAAATAATGACATTACTGTTACAAAACAAGTGCTATGTTGTTTTATTCACTGGTTTCAGTTATGAGTTAGGTCAGTGATTAGAAACTGGCAGTTCTGCTTTACAATGGCAGCCTGTGGTGCATTTGGGAACACATTTCTGTTCCCACTGACTTAATTGGGCATCCCTGATCTATGTAGTCTGCTTCTACGTCTGAACGAGTCCCTGCTGGATCTCTGTGTTTGCCCCTGGGCGATCTGGAGCTGCAGCTGGAGATGGGGATTATGACAGGAGAGATGTTGGCATTTCAGCACCCAGACACTCTGTCTGCGGAACAGCCGCGAATCAGAACTGAATTAGCACAAAGATAAAAATGGGAAAAAGGCACATTTTATCTTTTGAGGAAGGCTTGCCCTCTGCTTCATTTTTCCAATTTGTGTTCACAAACTTTGTATAATTTTCAATCTGCAAATCATCTATTGGTTAACTAAGAGATGTATTATGTAGCCACCATCCATTGCTTTCTATATATCCCTCCCAATCCCAAGTGCATGTCTCTTGATATATTTATAGTTTTCATTATAATATCATATGTACATTTTCATCCATGTGTTTCTTGTCTCAGTATGTCCTTCTGTTGTTATTTTTGCACATCCTGCATGCATGCTATAATTTATCTATTTTCATACACATATTTCTACTTAATATGTAATAATATGTAATTGTCATTCCCTCTATTGTTATTTATATTGTATTTTTCATCACCGCATCCTATTGCTGTTTTCAGCTGCAGCGATTTGCCCATGGGGTTTCATCTCGTTTTACTCATGTATCCATCCATCTATCCATCCCTCCATCCATCCCTTCCACCCTCTTTCCTCCCCCCCATCCATCCCCCCATCCACCCCTCCACCCTCTGAGCTACCTGCAGCAGCAGCCTCTCGTCCCCGATGACGGCGGCTTTCCTCCAGTCGATGACTTCGGAGAACGGGAGCTCCCAGCCGTTGCTCAGCAGAACCGGGATACAGGCCGCCTGGGAGGAGGAGAGAGAGAGAGAGGGAGGGAGGGAGGGATGGAGAAAGAGAGGGAGTGGAGGGAAGGATCGGTATGGAAGGAATGAATAATAGCGAAGGAGATGAGAGGGACGGGGCAGGACGAAGAAGAAGTTACGTTAAAATAAAGCAGCAGCAAACTCCTTCAATCAATTCACAAAAAATGACATAAAACTGCCAATTCAGTGTATTTGCTTATGTAAAGTAATTTGTGTAGAGTGTATAAAAGAGTAAGAATGAGGATAAAGAAAAATAGAGGGACAGAAAACGTTTTTCTCTCCTCCCTATCACGGTTAAATAAGGTGAGCCTGGATCTCACACATTTTATCCTAAAGTTATGAAGTTATGATCACATTTACTTATAATTGTGATTATTATGATCACATTTAGAATGAGTAATAAAAATGGATAAAGAAAAATAGAGGGACTGAAAACGTTTTTCTCTCTGCACAGTTAAATAAGGTGAGCCTGGATCTCACACGTTTTATCCTAAAGTTATGATCACATTTACTTATTTATTGGGTCTCGCTCCCACTCCCAGTTTAAAACAATTTCCAAATCCTCAAACAAAATCATATTCTTTTAGGGTTAGCCCATCCATGAAAAGGGTGTTTCTTCCTGAAGACTGTTTTGCCTCAAAGCACAAATTGCACATGGAAATAGAAAAGAGGGAAATGTTCTTTAAAAGTGTTGACAAGTTTTCATAGCGAGAGAGAGAGAGAGAGAGAGGGGAAAAATATGACAGTAACATAAAGTTTATCCAGAAGTTTAAAGCAAAGTGCTTGGAGGGATCTTTTTTTTTTTTTTTTTTTTTTTTTTTTCCCTTCTGCCGAGGGATTTATCTTCTTAGGTAGTTTTCTGTCTGATGAGACGCTTTCAACATGTTCCAAATTGGAGTTTCGCAGAAGGAAAACAGAGGTGCCAAAAAGATTAAGGAGAAAACAAAGTTTTTTTTTTTTTTTTTAACTTTCCCCGTGTGCAGCAATATTTGGAGGATAAATTAACGCTACTTAATTCATCAGGAGCGCTTTTCATTTCCCGCGGCGGCCCTCTGTGTTGCTGCGTAGCGGGAAATTCATTTCATGATGAGGCTCTTGCAACTGTTCATCATGTGCGGTTAATGGATAAGAGAAGTTTGTGCACTCGGCTGCACTATCAAGCTGCATTTAAAGGGAAAATACCTGCTGTTTTTTTTTGTTTTTTTTCTAGCTAATTTCTTTCATTGCACATCCTTCATGCATTATCTGTAGGCCATTTCCATGCATATGGCTTTGGTTTATAATCTTAGAACCACAATTATATAATTAATAGTACATATAAGTAGTAGTAGTAGTAGTAGTAGTAGTAGTAGTAGTAGTAGTATTTTTTTATTCAGTCATTACACATAATACAAGAAGTATAAATCAGTCTAGACAATATAAACAAAGTCAACAATCTGTGTATTAAGTAGTGACTGATATATGCCTATCCTACATTTTATCAATTTAAGCTTCCCTCTAGAAATAAAAAAAAATAAAAAAAATAAAAATTATTCACACTTGTAACCCTCAAAAATAGCTTTGTAAACCATTCTTTTGAAAACCAAAAGCGAGTTACACGTTCTTAACTTTATACTAGCATTGCTCCATAATTTAATAATTACATACATAATGATTTAATTACACACATACATACATATAATTAATAGACTGACGTAATAATTTGGCAAGTTCCCTTTGTCAGCTAACAAAGCTTTTGGGTTTGGGGAAAAATATGAACTGCATTAATCTTAATCAACGGCACAATATCAATACCAGAGTAAACTTTATGGACGGTACTGAGCACATCAAACACTACCAAGAAGCCATTACTCGGTATCAAAGTTATTGCTGTGAGGATACAAGGAAATGGAAAGGAGAAAACGGGCCAAGTTTGCAGTTTTGGGTTATGGCTTCACACTGACATGGAGGTCTGCGAACGGGATATTTTATGAACTCTCAAGCTCAAGTCTTAATAACGTTATTTTTTTACGACGCGTGGCGTGATTTGTGTATGTGTGTGTGTGTCTGAGGTAGCGGGGCGGGGGGGGGGGGGGGCGACAAACGGAGCCGAGTGAAAAATCTCACCGACTCCGTTTTCATTTGAAAGTTCAAGTCGGAGCGGATTTCTCCATCAGGCAGAAGCGGAGAGATTAAAGGAGATTTGCGAAATGCCGAGTGCACGATCGGTGACCCGTCTATGCAAATTCCCGCCGCATTGATTACTCCTCCCTCCTCCTCCCTCCTCCTCCTGCCTCGGTCACGGTGACTTTCTTTCCGTCTTTTCTCTCTTTTCCCCTTTCGCTCTCGTTTTTCTCTCCTCCTCCTGTCACTTTTCTCCTCTCCGCTGCATTTTTATGATTAGTCTGCTTCTGCCTCTCCTCAGCTCGTTTATGAAACAAAGAGTTGTGGGTCCTCTCTTCTGATTGGCTGAGACATTTGCAACCGTTGTGAAATACTCTACACACCTTTAATTGCAAAACAATGCTATAATACATAAGCACACACCTATGACCGGATAACAGCTGATTTCATTATTAAAGCACAAATCATATGCCGCTACTTATGTGTCGCTTGGAAACAACTTTGTTCAAGCACTAGATTGTTAGGTGGAAGATAACTATTTAAGTACTATCTAATTATTATAAATTAAAAATAAAACATTAATGTAACGTATTGGGCGCTCTTTCTACTGAGTGCACTAGAGTTAAGCCTTTACCTGCTTATTGCTTTTGATTAAAAACCCTGAACTTAACATGGTAAAAAAAAATTCCCAGCTATGCATCAGCACCAGACATGACATGTAAACTTTTCCTTATGGCATTTAGTGAAGTATCGTTTTGCTTGTTAGGGGGGTGACCTGTGTGGTTTGATTTTTTTTTCCCCTCTTCATTTTCTCAACTAGGATTGTCATATTGAGGCATTCACAGGTTGCTAGGATGGTACTAGGTGGTTATTAGGCAGTGGTGGAAGAAGTACTCTGATCCTTTACTTAAGTAAAAGTACCAATACAGCAATGTGAAAATACCCCATTACAAGTAAAAGTCCTGCATGAAAAATCCTACTTAAGTAAAAGTACATAAGTATTAGCAGCAAAATGTAGTTAAAGTATTAAAGTAAAAGTAGTGGTTTAGTCCCTCTGACTGATATTTTATTATATATGACATCATTAGATTATTAATACTGAAGCATCAGTGTGTAAGCAGCATGTTACTGTTGTAGCTGCTGGAGGTGGAGCTAGTTTGAACTACTTTATAAACAGTTAGCTAGTTTAGTCCAGTGGTTCCCAACCTAGGGGTCGGGCCCCTCCAAAGGGTCACCAGATAAATCTGAGGGGTTGTGAGATGATTAATGGGAGAGGAAAGAAGAAAAAACAAAGTTCTGATACACAAATCTGTTTTCAGTTTTTGGACTTTTTCTCTAATCTTTGATTCTTGCTGAAATATTGGATCATTTGAACATTTATTGAAATGAAACCATGTGAGGTTTAGAGGGGGAAATCACTATTTGGCGGAGCTGTTAACAACTCATAGACATCTGAAATGTGACCCGACTACACACTGCTTTTTGTAAGACGTCAAAAGCCAAAAAGGTTGGAAACCACTGGTTTCATCTTTAACAATGTGTTGTATTTTAAAAGCTTGTTATATTATCCATTGTGTCAAATCTCTATCTGAAAAGTAACTAAAGCTGTCAAATAAATGTAGTGGAGTAGAAAGTACAATATTTCCCTCTGAAATGTAGTGGAGTGGAAGTATAAAGTAGCATCAAATGGAAATACTCAAGTAAAGTACAAGTATCTCAAAGTTGTACTTAAGTACAGTACTTGAATAAATGTACTTAGTTACTTTCCACCACTGTTATTAGGTGATTACTAGTGGTTGCTAGTTGATTACTAGTAGTAATAGCAGCAGCTGTAGTAGTAGCAGTAGAAGTAGTACTAGTGGAAGTATATAATAGTAGCAGTAGTTGTTGCTAGGAGTATCTTCCGATTAATACATTTAGCACTTTGTATTTAAGTGAACAGCACATTCATAAAACCTCATAACCACTGCCCTGGATGTCTGCCGAAGAGGGAAACTCGCGCACGCTATTTATTCCTGAACGGGAGTGTGCAGCCTGTCCTCAACAGAATATCTAATAAGAGAGCAAGGAAAAACAAGAAGAAGAACAAGGAGAACAAGACAGCCAACGGCAGGCGCGGGGCAGAGCCAGATAGTTAAAGACAAAATGTCAAAACAACAGAGAGACAGATAGAAACAAGGTGCTAATGAAAGCTGAAAAATGCTGTTGTCTGAGGATGTGTGAGCGTCCTCTCGCTATCCTCAGTGGTATATCTAAAGAAACGGGGTTTTTCTGTGGCGTGCAGATGACAGTTTGTCAATAGCAATAAGATCAACTGTTGGTGAGAGTAGGCCACTGAGGCTGTCCTTCCACTCTTTGGTTCCTTAGTGCCCCGGCTGCAGCTCTGCAGGGTGTCTGACAAGTCTTTAATCATCGGGATAAGGAACAGCTCATGTTTTTTTTGGGGCTGGGCCAGTAGGTGGTGACCAGCCCTGAGAAGCTGGTTAAAGAGTTGACCATCTTGAAAGGCGCATGGTCCAGACTCCAGCCAGAAACAAGGGTGGAGGCTATGTTAGCTTAGCATGAACAGAAATACGATTGTGCGATAGTTTGGGTTTGGGTTCTCAACGTGGGGTCCGGGGACCACCAGGGGTCCTTGAGGGGGTTCCAGGGGGTCCCCCAGCAAACTGATGAATTGTTAAACTTCACCGTTATTTCATTTACAAGAAGTGAACACAATCAGAGAATGTAGAAGAATGACTGTTTTGATCATAGTTTCTCTGTTATCTCTCTACCTCCATTATAGATAGTCATGGAATTCTGGACAAAATCATATCTGACAATAAAAATATTCTCAGATTTGGGTCTGAGAGACAAAATCTCATCAAATGGGGGTCCGTGGCCCTAATGTGGACTAAAGTATTGGTCCTTGATATGAAAAAGGTTGAGAATCACTGGTTTGGACTACTTACTTGATATTGCCAAAAATGCTGATGTTGTAAAGCATAAATAATCATTAAGTAATATGGCATTATTCATGTTGATTAGCAGTCTTTTACTTAGTGGAGTTTGCTAGCTTTAGCTGGGACAGACAAACAAGAAGTAAAGTGTGTTTAACTTCTAAGTAAATGACACATTTTACCATTTTATTTGTTGTAAAGTTATTTTCCTCTGCATTAGTAGCAGCTGATAATGAATTGCTTTCCGCTAGCTTACTTTCTTTAAATGGCGTCTAGAGAAAGAAACACCTTTGCACAACCTTGCCTTCCCTTCATAATTAGATATATTAAAAAAATCATCTAATTCCCATCCTGCCAAAGCTAAAGGCAGTGGTTCCCAAAGTGGGGTTCAGGGACCACAAAGGGTCCTTGAGGGGGATCCAGGGGGGGGGGGGAAATGAAGAGGAGTTTAATTTAACTTTTATTCCACTCCCCGGATGTTTGCACTAGGAAAGAATGCAGAAAACACCAATATTTGACCAGAGTTTCACTGTCCCCACTGTTACAGTACATCGAGACAGTTATGTAATTTTGTATAATGTCATAACTAATAAAAAAAACATCTCACATGGCGTTCCTTAGGGGAAAAAAACAACAAATGGGGGTCTGATGCAGATCTATTTCAGGGGTCCTCGACATGAAAACAATTAGGGACGTCATCCTTGCAAGCACAGGCACACACACACACACACACACACACACACACACACACACACACACACACACACACACACAGACCTGCAGGGCCTCCAGGAAGCGGAAGGACCCCAGGCGTCGGCCCCGAGGCACCAGGCAGAAACTGGAGTTGTGGAGCAGCTCCTGGTAGTCGTACCTACACAAACACACACGAGAAATCAGATTATTAGACGAGAGAAGACCATTTCACCCAATTGAAAAGAGCAAAACACAGTGAAACGAGAAGAGGAAGGGAATTCATTTCAGGGGTGCAACTTTATGCTAATTTCTGTGCTCGTCTGTTAACAGAGAATATTGCGCCGCGTTAATGCTCTACCCTTCTCCCTGGCCTGAAACTAAATGGGTCTGAGGTAATAGGTAAGAGACAGAGAGAGATGAAGAGCGCGGAGGCTGGAAATGTCAGGATGAACTCCACAGTGATGAAAATGTGCACTCTAATGCAATTTTGGTGGAACAAGGCAAAGGAGACAGAGATCGAGAAAAATACAAGAGTAAGGGAGAGAGAGAGAGCATGGGATAATCAAACTTCCTAAAGAGCAAGTGAAATTGCCGGCACTTATAAATTTATGTCATTGCTTCGACTGCAAAAGGTGGAGGAATTTAGAGGACATTTATCTAGCGGCAATAAGATCCGGAGAGCTGAAAGAGACATAGGGGGAAGTGAAAAATGAGTGTCAAACCTTGACACAGAAGAAGAATAATGAAAAACAGCTTACTTTTAAGTAGCAGTGAAATACTCTGTAAAAAAACAGAAAATATCGGTGGATGTTCACGAGACACAATTACCTTTTCCTTTAGAAAAAAGTCAATACTTGGCTCATTGGAGTGGGACACTCAAATAAGCTCTGTTTGCTTTCAAATTCTTAGACCCCAACTTCCATTGTACTGAGAAGCAGTGGTGGAAGAAGTACTCAGATCATTTTATTTAAGTAAAAGTAGAAATACCACAGTATAAAAATACTCCGTTCCAAGTAAAAGTCCTGCATTCAAAATGTTACTTAAGTAAAAGTACAAAAGTATTAGCATCAAAATGTACTTAAAGCAACAAAAGTAAAAGTACTCATTATGCAGAATGGCCCATTTCAGAATAATACAGTATATATTATATTTTTGAATTATAATTATTGATGCATTAATGTGTAAGCATCACTTTAATGTTGCAGCTGGAAAAGGTGGGGCTGATTTCCACTACTTTATATACTGCTGGGTATCTTACAGTAATCTATAATAATGCATCACAGTTTATTAGTTGATTATATTTTGTATTAATAATCTGAATCTGCAAAGTAACTAGTAACTTAAGTTATCAAATAAAGGTAGTGGAGTAAAAAGTACAATATTTCCCTCTGAAATGTAGTGGAGTAGAAGTATAAAGTAGCATCAAATGGTAATACTCAAGTAAAGTACAAGTACCTCAAAATTGTACTTAGAGTAAATGTACTTAGTTACTTTCCACCTCTGCTGAGAAGTCATAAGTCAAACTTTCTGCCTATGATCACAGGACTACCCGAGAAATATATATGCATATTAATGAAAATACTGTATATTTGTGTGGAATCTGATCAAAATGCTGCCTTGGAATCAATTTCGGTCAAGGTCTTCTCATTGACAACCTGACTTGGATGTCTTGGAGTTTTTGGTCAGGGAGGAGCCTCCATCATATCAGAGGTGGATGACACTGACTGGCTTATCCCTTAAAAATGTGAGATAGTGGCCTCATGTATTGGCAGACTAATGTATCAATCTAACCCTAATTGGCAGTACATAACATTTCTTCAACTTGTCAGTAAAAAAGATTGTACATACACCCTTAAAACGGCCTTAAATGAACTCCAGTCCCCACCAACCCTGCGAGTTTCCCAACTAGTGGCAATTCACTTCTGTCTGTCTGTACAAATAAAAAGTCTGACTTTAGAGCTCAGGGAGCATAGAGTGTGTGTGTGTGCGCGCGTGTGATCCCAGGCCTGGCCTGAGGAGATTTCTGATTGCAGCCTAATCTGTCTGGGGATCAACTGTCCCCACAACCTTACCGCCAGACACCTGTGTGTCTGTGTGTGTGTGTGTGTGTGTGTGTGTGTGTGTGTGTGGGTGTGTGTGTGCGTGACCACCTGTCTGAAAAGGAACCCGTATAATGTGCGCGCTTTCACAGGTGACGAGAGAATGTCTGACATATCACTGACTGTCACCACATCTTACCTTGTGTGTGTGTGTGTGTGTGTGTGTGGGGGGGGGGGGGGGTCTGTGTGTGTGTGTGTGCAGGTGTGTGTGAGATAAGATGTCAAGTGTCCAGCTTGTCACCCCAAGACAAGGTCATTGCAGCACCTCTGAGAGACAGACAGAGACAGCTAGTCGCATCTAAAGCTGCTAGTCCAGTTGTAAAACTGTTCAATCCCATACAGCAGTGATTCTCAACCTTTTTCGTATCAAGGACCCCCAATTGATGAGGTTTTGTTTCTCGGACCCAAATCTGTGAATATTTTCCTTGTTAGATATGATTTTGTCCAGAATTCCATGACTATCTGTATTGTAGGTAGAGAGATAACAGAGAAACTATGATCAAAATAGTCATTCTTCTACATTCTCTAATTGTGTTAACTTCTTGTAAATGAAATAATAGTGAAGTTTAACAATGCATCAATTTGCTGGGGACCCCGTGGAACCCCCTCAAGGACCCCTGGTGGTCCCCGGACCCCACGTTGAGAACCACTGCCATACAGTTCCCACATTACACATGTTTTGCAATGTCAAAGTACTTGGGTTCAAGAGTGGAAGTAACGAATTACATCTAACTGAGAAGGGCTACTCTCTATCACCAATTGCCATAACACAACAGTGATTCAACCTATATCCAGTTCATGAAAGCTTTTCCATTTGCTGTTCTAAACACTGGTAGCTCTTTCCTGGGAAAAATCCTCTGGTGCACAGGAAGTGATGCATTTTACATCTTTGGTTTGTTTGGAATAAACAGAAGAAGAACTGGGTAGTTAGCATGAGCAGCGATAGCCACCATGGCTGAACAGACAAAGAAGAGAAATTCAAACTTCCTCAACAGAAAATCCGAGGAAAAAGACATCACAGGACACAGTTTGATTGACAGGTGATCTCTGAGAAGTGCAGTGCAGAAACACCACAGCAATGGGCAATGAGCACTGAGCGCCAAAGATGGAGACAAAAAAGCAAGGACCTCAGGGATTACCACTTCTTGCCTTGAGGCTGCGAAGCCCTCCTGCCCCTCAGTTGGTCAAGTTCCCGCCCCCAACACTTGTCACTCATCTTGATGTGCTGTCTACCTTGAAACAGCATCTAGCCTGAGGTAACCGCCATCCGTAAAGCCAGAAGAATCACACAGCAAACACAACAATCTGACATTGATGTTTGTGTTTTTGAACATTTAGCTTCACCGTTCTTTCTTTTTTTTTTTACTGCTTTCCTCCATTGTTATTGTTGCTGTGACTTCCCTGTAGCCACTAGCCTTACCTTGATAGCCACAAGCCCAGCTCACCACTGGCCACGTCCATATGACACGTCAACAGCAATTATACTTTGTACGGAAACCGCCACTAACACACCCCTAAATTATTGTGTTGATTCATGCTTGACTTTGTTTATCCACTTTATTTTGTGAAGGTTTTTTTTTAATAGCTTTTGTCCTTTTTTATTGCATTAGAAAGATCATAATAACTTTCTGTTTAAGTAACTCACTACCTTTACTCTGAGCTACTTTTTACTTTTTCTTTAGTACATTTTTACATAAGAAATCTTACTTCTACTAATGTTTTAGCAATTTGACAGCACTAAAGCACTTAAGTATAATATATTGGGTCTCTATCCACCCCTGCTTTGGACAAAAGTGTCCAGTAAATTGAATATGTATGTGCAGATAAATTGCACTGGCACAGCTGCCTTGTGGTTAGAGCGACTGAAACCCATGTGACTTTGAGCAAGACATTGCTGAACCTCCTCCCCGTTCACCTACTGTGAAACACTCTAAGTAACAATGCTCAGTGTGTGTAATGTAAATGTTGATCTTGGACACAGCTTAAATTTAAAGGAGAAAATTCAATATTATTCAATAGTAACAGTGTGTGTGTGCGTGTGTGTGTGTGTGTGTGTGTGTGTGGGGTCGGTGGGTGGTGTAATAGAACTGGCACGTTGTTGGGAAGGTGGATCTCTAGAATGTGAAATTCTCTCCCCCTGAACATTCATCATTAACTGCAATGATCAATAAAGCATTAAAGTGAAAATATAAATCTAAACAAAATAAATCTCTGCCTCCGGCTTTGGCTTTTTGACAAAAGTATGACTAAATACAAAGACATGATCCTTTTAATAGCTACTGTAATTACAGCTCCTTGGTGTCTGAAGCATCTGTTGTACACCCAGAAAAGGGAGGGTTCTTCAAAGGTTATTTGGTCAGTGTAGTCGTTCTGTATAGAACCATATGGACCAATATGGTTCTTTTAATAAAGCTGATTTAATTTTATGCATTCTTAAAGTTTTGCTCTGGTTCAATTATTTTTAATATTTTTTCCACCTATTTCATCTTGAATATAGCTCTTACTTTTGTTATATTTCTTATTGTATATATTTTCTTTCTTTGTTTCACTATGTTCCACTGATGTTATTTTGCATTTATATATTCATACTTTTCATTCAAATATTTCTAATTAATACATTAAATGTTGTAATGTTGTTGTTAGTTGTGTTATGTTCAAATATTCCCTCATACTCATAATGGGTACTAATGAACTTAAGAATGATTTTTATAAATCTCTGTATTAAGTCAAGCTTGTTTCATGGTGGGCATTGGACTCTGACAAGGATGCTCCTTGTCCCCTTTCTTGTTCATGATAGTCATGGACAGGATATGAAGGTGCAGCCGGGATCTACTTTATTTATATAGTCCTTCATCACAAGCATGTCCTACCTAACCTACCTAGCTGAGCCCAGCCTACCCAGCACCACCAATCTTAAACCCTCAGAGGGTTTGGTGACATTAGAGTGGCATCTGGCATCTCTACTGTTTGCAGATGATATTATCCTGTTGGCTTCATTGGACTGTGATCGCCAATGTAGCGTTTCGCAGTCGGGATGAGCATCAGCACCTCCAAGTCTGAGAAAAAGGTGGCCTGTCCCATTCAGGTAAGGGGTGGGGGGTGGGGGGTGGGTTCAGGTATCTTGGGGTCAGGGATTGTGACATTGACCACTGGTTAGGTGCTTCGGCTGCAGTAATGCGGATGTTGTTAAACCATGGTGGTGAAGTGATCAGTTTGCCGTTTGATTTTTGTTCCCATCCTCAAATATGGTCGTAAGCTCTGGGTAATGACCGAATGAATGAGATGAGATTGTGTAACAAGGGCCCGAAATGAGGTTTCTTCACAGGGTAGTTGGGCTCTGCGTAACAGGGTGATACCAGTCCCTAACATGTATGTATGTATTGTATGTATTGCTTTGTAGAATGTCTTGACATGATTCAAATAGTGTTGCTGAGCTGAACAGGAAAGAATCAGCTTTCATTGTGGACATTTATTTTGCCCTCTTTTCCCGTGTATTTTTCCTGCTTTTTGCCATCAATACAAGTGAGTCTATAAACCATAATTAGAAAAAAAATTGATAGCATATAAAACTTTTTTCATTACTATGCAATCTAATGTTCTAAAAATCGATATTTAATCTGTTCTGACAATTGTACCAATTTTTACTTAATTTACAGCATAAATGATTTGGTAGCATATGTCTACCTGTAAGTTATCCCACTAAGCACTTGACCAAACAGTAGTTTAGCCACAGATTGGAGGTGGGGTTCACCCTCACTTTTGAGGTCATAACAACTCGGCTTGCTGCATTGACTGACCCATGATGTCAATGTGGACAGCTTCATTGAAACTACTGACTGTTTTTTACTTATCATGCCATTTTGCAGTTAAGTCACATCGCTGTATGTTAGGAACCAGTGTTGAAGAGCTCAGTCGAGCCGCTGCTCCTCCACATTGAGAGGAGCCAGTTGAGGTGGTTCGGGCACCTGGTAAGGATGACACCCCCCCCCCCACCCCCTAAGCACCTCCCTTTGGAGGTGTACAGGGGCACAACCCACTGGAAGGAGACCCTCAGGTAGAACCAGGACACGCTGGAAGGACTCCCAGCTGGCCAGGGAGCACCTGGGGATCCCCCAGGGTGCCATGCCATTGTTCCGACGGCCCATTATTCTGAAACCCCAATAGTCGGAAAACTCCATGCCTGGCTCCATCCACAACCGTGGCTTCTGACAGCCTTGACCGTAACCTTGCTCTAACCCTGACCTCAATGACCCCATGCCTCAACCCAACCATCTGTCGGACAAATGGGCTTTCGGTCCAATGGGTGGACATTTTTCGGACTATTGGGGTTTCAGAATAATGGGCCATCGGAACAATGGGGCAGTCCCCTCCCCCAGGAGGAAGGTGCTGGGGAAAGAACATCTGGGCTGCTCTGCTTGCTCTGTTGCCACCATAACTGTAACCCTGACATGGTTAAGTAGCAAGAACATGGATGAATGGATGGTACAATCAATGGTTTATAGCACCATAAAGGTCCTAAGTATGGCCATTTGAGAATCATGCAACAATGAACCTTTGTTCATTTGTTCCTTTGTTCATTGGTTCTTTATAGCACCAAAAGTGACTCTTCTATGGAACAAGTCTAAATAAACCATTTTCCACTTTTGTTAAGAGTGTATTATCTTCTCTCTGCTCAGACAAAAGGCTGAAATAACAGGAGAGAGAGAGAAAAAAGAGGACATAGATAGTGGGGGAACAGGAGAGGCAGGGGTTTGAGAGTGACAGGAATAGTAGGCAAAGCAAACGACGTCTTAGTCCGATATTCGCCCCTCATCCCTCGCCGACTGGCTGGTTAATCCTCTCAAAGCACATTTTCTCAACTCATTAATCTGTCATTATGCTTCCTCAGCCACCTGCTTCACTGTCTGCAGCGAGGGAAGAGGAGGACACTTCACCTCCCTGCTGTTCCAACAGCGTGTGTGTGTGTGTGTGTGTGTGTGTGTGTATGTGTTTGTGATAGAGAGAAAGAGCTAGAAGATACCCAGTGCGAAGGAATTAAAAATCAATATCTGCCACGAAGAATCACTCAGAACATTTTAGTTGAAAAAGAAAGACAGCATTGTTTACTGTAAAGCAAAAAGGGTCTCTTTAGTAGAAGACACTAGATAGTTTCAAGAGTGATTGATCGATACAAGGACGCAGAGAATAGAACAACAAAGGCCTTATTTACACCAGTGAACAGTGGACTTTTCACATCTAAAGTCACACCACCAAAGATAATATTGCTTTGGAGAACTCTCCTCAAAACCAGACATGAAAAGCCACTTTCTCCATTTTTAGGCAATTAGCCGAAACTCTTATCCAGAGTGACTTACAATGAGAGAGCAGGTACGAGTTCGGTGACACTTCAACAAGACATACAGCTGTTGTGTATTGGGACATGTTGGCTGTTGTGGATATCAAACTTGTGACCTTTCAATAACGGGACAACTTCTCTAACCACAAGGCCACCCTGCCACCTCCAGTGTCGGGTGAAAAAGAACGAACGAATCGTTTTGAACTAATCACTCTCTCGAACGAACCTCCCACTCTGAGTTTCCCATCAAAGCGAGTCCGACAGCAGCTCGTCCAATGTTCGTCTTTTTGCCTTTTCCCCCACCCACTCACTCACAAGCAAGGACCGAGCAAGCCAAGCTCTCTCCGGCCTATGCACTGAGACAAAGGGCTTCTGTAGATGATCAAAGTAAAGGCTACAGTGAGCCACAGAACCACTGTCAATGATCGCCATGTAAGCATTGCAAGCTTTGTTCTGTGTAGGCTCAATCAATATATTGCATTATACCTCCACAAAGACATCTCACTTTCAAACCTGCTCTTTAAGGAATTGCATTGTTGAAGTTTTTTGAGTTTCATAGTACAGTATGTAACCTGTATGCTGAATACTTAAACTGGCCTCAAAATGGCAGTGGTATCGAACGCTGGAGATGCTACTCATCTCGGACAGCCTGCAAATACTGAGCCTGCGGCATTTGGCCAGGTACACTGCTGCAGTTTTCAGCTTGGTTGGTAGTCACTTGGTTGGTAGTCACACTTTTGCCTATTGATCTAACTAATCCTATCAAGGCAGTTTGCAAAATGTTTTATCAACAAAAAACAATTAACCTCACATGCAATTATACATTTTTATATCAAAATCTCATTTTTACTTCCTGGAAAACAGAAAATCTTAAATGTGTACCATTGTGTACCAGGAGGCACATACAGCACATACAAATTCTAAATAATAAAACCATCACAGATTTTTGAACAATCCCATTCCTCCATCCATCCCAGCAAATAAAACTGCCTTTTTCTTCCTAGCTGATATCTCATTAGTTTGCACTTTTCCCTGCGTTACGTCCCAGCTCAGTATTCTGTTTCACCAGGAAATATATCACATCAAGGAAGCAAGAAGCTCTCAAAATGCGGTTTCACTGTGACTTTAAGTCTGTCTAAGAGCATCAGGAATCTACCTTAATAAGTTTCATTCCAACATATCCACCAAAACATCAGTAACAAAGAAGAAAAGAATAAAAATAAATAAATAAATGCTTCGATGTGTACTCTCAAAAATGAAGGTGCTGTTTGGTTGGGAAAGAAATCAGTAGCACGCTGTTAGCACGTTGTGTATGTATATGTTTTACCATTATGACTTTATAGCATAAATGTGTAACCTGCTCCTGGTCAGGGGCTTTATGTAGAAACCTATTAGCTTCTACATGCAGGTATTCTCTATTTCTGTAAGAGGATATTGGCAGTGTCAGCTGAACCTAATCCAAAATGGACTAGCCAGTGAATAAAAGCTTCCTAATATTTTGTCACAAAGAAGAGTTGCCTTGATACCTTCCTTGAATATAACATACACCTACATCTCACTCTGACCATGCTGGACATCATCCTCTACATCCTCCTCTACCTCGTCTCCCTCTGTCTTCTCTTCAGTCAGACATTCCTCTGTGCGAGAAATGAAAGAAAGAGCACAGCCTAATTTCTCAGACTAATTTGTGTGGAAAGTAATTACGGCATAAGCATGAAAAGTAAATGCTGAATCAACTAAGTGTCTGAGCCAGAAAATATTTCAACAGGTTTGTTATTTTTTAATTAGGGAACGAGTTCTATGAGACTGTAAGTGGGACACTTATCTCATTTTCAATAAAGTCTATGGATTTCAGGCTCCCAACATTTATCATTATAAATGGCATGTACTATGTGAACTATAACTGTGTAACCGGTAATTACCACAAACAGTGAACACACACACACACACATAGACAAAAAAGAAATTAAATGCTTTCTCTTGCACAGAGACTAATAGTCCCTCTAGGTGTAATTGTTCAGAGTGTGTGAGGCCTCACATGCATTGTGTGCATCCATTAATTATGAAGCAGAGACACACTCAGGGATGTCCTTGAAGAGAAAACAAACAACCTTTGTTCATAGGAGAGAGAGAGCGGGGCAAAAGTGACTCTCGCTTCTCCAATTTATGAAGACAATGAAAATAAATGAAAAGCTTGAACTCGAGAATAAAGAAAAACAGTTTCTTTAGAACAGTCGCAAGAAAAAAGAGAAAACAGGAAAAAAAGAGAGAGAACAAAGGCGAATGTAAGAGCATTAAAAACACACGGAGCGAGGCAAACATGTTTGGAGTGGAAGACGGTCTTTGAAAGGGCTAATCTGGTCTGACAGTCAGCGAGGCCTTTATATAAACCTAGCGTCACACACACACACACACACAAACATCAGCCCGACTCTCTTTTCTTTTACATCCTCTTACCATTCCCACTGCAGCGGGGCAAAACACAAACTAAAGACCCTGGGAATGGGACAAATTCAATCGGGCATCTGGACAGGCGAGGCAGGGAATCGGTTAGACGCTGATCCATTCCCGCTGTCGGTAAAAAAAAAAAACGCGAACCTCGCAGCTCCTCCAAGGTGCACGGATCAAACGGAACCCGAAAGAATGAAAAGTTCAGTTGCTCTCGGAGAACAACTAACAAAGCTTTAAAGCTAGCGCGAGGTAACTTTGCATTACGGCATTCCCCCAAGTGACTAGAGCTGGAGCGAGAGCTGTTTGAAGTTTTGAAAGTTTGAAGTACTTCATTACCCAGAAAATCCTGTAGGGTGATGTCAACTAGAT
The DNA here is from genome assembly GCF_046629955.1 of Centroberyx affinis. Lineage (NCBI taxonomy): Eukaryota > Metazoa > Chordata > Actinopteri > Beryciformes > Berycidae > Centroberyx > Centroberyx affinis. The sequence continues at coordinate 125,723 of NW_027280021.1, forward strand.
GTCTTCTTTCGGCTGATTAGACAGGTTTTGCATAGAAATCTTGCCTAGTGCAGCTTTAAAGGGACAGTAAGTAATCTATCATCATTATTATTATTGACCTCTATCGATGACCAGTAGAAATTACAGAACTTCTCACCCCCAGGCCTCCCATCCTCTTGAGCTACGGTGGCCTTTTGTGCTTCTTTTGTGCTATTTTGGATTGTTAATGTTATGCGTATGTGTATGCTTTAGTCTAGAGTATTCATCTACCCCACCTTGCTTGATTCCCAAGAATTGCATGTGAATGGGAGGGGCTATGTTCATGCAGGTGTGTCAGGTAGGATAGATGGTTTTGAGAGGGACTAGGAAGGGCATACATTTTCCTTGAACCACAAGAAAATGACAATGCTAGAAAGGCTGATTTGCATTTTTTTGAACTGCCCTTCTTATTTTTGGAAGTAATCAATAAATACTTGATATTTTTGTCAATATAACTTGGACTCGTCGGATTCTTTTTGGATGTGCGTATCAAAGTCTACCTACTTCCACCAATAATGGAAAACAAAATGGAATGCAAAACAAAGACAATACAATGGTCATTTTGTGCTATGGGGCAGGTATGGCTGCAACAGTCTTGCCACCTCAGAGCCCATAAACCAATGAGACCAATAAAAAAAACGTACTTACAAAAAACACTCAAAGACATAAAATCCCTTCTTACAGTCAAGAACATTATGGCGTATAAAAAGGATCTAAAGGAAATCTAAAATGAAATGCCTTTTTCATTCCATCTGGGTAAAGACATATCACAGTGGAAGGGGGAACACACACACACAGCTGCCTTCATCATGACACTCTCCTTCGATCCCTCAAGATTTGTGCGGCTGTGTATATTTGTACGGTGAGCGAGGCGACGAGGTGCCGCGCGACACGTTAAATTCGCGCCGCCCTTTTCCTCGCCGCCTCCCGACATTTGTCCTCCTCCCTTCAGGCGGCCACACTCTCGCACCTCCGAGACGAAGAAAAGGATAAGGGAGGAAGAAAGTCGAGCGGTTTTGATAAATTTGTTTCTAAATGGGGGGGCTGCGAGGAGAGGCGCGAGACGCGAAACGGTTGTGATTTGTTAAGGCAGCCAGGAGCCAGGAGCAGAAGCCGAGTGATTCTGTATGCGTGTTTTCTCTCTCTCTCTCTCTCTCTCTCTCTCTCTCTCTCTCTCTCTCTCCTTGTGTGTGTGCAGTGGTTAAGATGTAGATGGGAAAGCTGCAACGGATTCCCAGGCCTTTTTCTCAGCGGTACCAGTCAAAAGTGTTGGGGGTGACGTGTTACTTTGTAATGCGTTAGTGCAGTGATTCTCAACCTTTTTCATATCAAGGACCCCTGCTTTAGTCCACATTAGGGCCACGGACCCCCATTTGATGAGATTTTGTCTCTCGGACTCAAATCTGAGAATATTTTTATTGCTAGATGTGATTTTGTCCAGAATTCCATGACTATCTGTATTGTAGGTAGAGAGATAACAGTGAAACTATGATCAAAACAGTCATTCTACATTCTCTAATTGTGTTCACTTCCTGTAAATGAAATAATGGTGAAGTTTAACAATTCATCAATTTGCTGGGGACCCCCTGGAACCCCCTCAAGGACCCCTGGTGGTCCCTGGACCCCATGCTGAGAACCGCTGCGTTAGAGTACTCAGAACTTTTTTGTGGCAACTAGAGTAACATTACGTGTTTGTTTTTCCAATTCTTGCAATTCTTCTTGTAATTAGTTTTTTTTTTTATTTGAATGTCATTACTTTTACTTTTCTTTCATATTGTTTCATTTTTGTTCACGCAAATAATAAAAAAAAAAACATAAAAAAAATCCTGTGGCATCTCGTGCAGACACGCTACATACATCCAACATACGTATTTTCATTTAGACAACATGCTAACTGAAAAAACACGATCTAAATCTGATATAAATGAGATTGGTTACTGTTTTAAAAAAATAATGGACAACACATGTCAGCACAAGACATATTGCAACAGCAGTTAAGTAATAAATTAAAGTAAGTTAAGTAATTAATTAACTTATGGAATTTAATTGGATTTCAAGATTCAAATGTAGTTATCATCACACTATTGTATTGCACTGTCAGTAGGTTTGTAGAGTATTGGTATTATATGTGAACACATGTAGATGAATATGTAGGTCCATACAGGTTATGTGCCAATGTATGTAGGTTATATGTGTGTATGTATGCATGTATGTATATGATATGTGTGTGTCAACAATTATGTATTGTATTATTATGAATTATTGTATGCTTAAATGTTTTTAATGTGGACTCTTGGAAGATTAGCCAATGGGCTAAAAGAGATCCAGATCAAATCAAATCAAATCAAGTAATGAAGTAAAGTAAGTAATCACTTTTAAAAGTAACTTGTGGGGACATAATGGCTTGGCCTAATTATACCTACTGCTATATTCAACATACTGTAGGTTTGCTTGGGTCTAACCAGACTCTGACTTGTCTGGAGACTTTCTTTGACACCAGCTAAATCATACCTAAAGACAATCCAGGTAGCAGATGCATGTAAATGCCACATTGGAAAGGGGCCTTAGTCATACTGAGTGCGTATTTTCCATGAAATAGACCAACTAAAGATCAACTAAATCCAGGCTACTGTCATATATGAGTCATACGTATATGAGGCACATATAGATTGTGTAAAAGCAGCGGCCTCGATAGGCAGTTATTTTGGACGCTCGGTGTAGAAATTGATGTATCCATTTCTAATTCGCTAGTCTGACGTATACAGTTGGAGTCTATTAAAATGCAAAGCGCAGTAGGTGGCACCGCAGTTCAGCAAGTTCACATGAAGAACCACTTAGATTCTTAGCTGTTCCTCGGTGAAGCATTAAGGCAGAACTGATCATCAATCAGCACGCCGCGGGGAAATGAGTCACACCTTGAGTTATTAAAACATTGCAAAACGCATACTACTGCACATGACCACACGCTGAACTGTGGTCGAAGCTGAAAACTGACCGGGGAGGTGAACAGTGTAACTTGCTACAATATCCCGGCAAAGTTATTTCGGCACCTGGCTCTTTGGAGTCTGCTGGAAGCTGTTGAAAAACTCATCAAAGCATCAACAAGCTAACAGCTAGGAGTCCATGCAGCGCACCATCAAAGAGAGCGGCAGGGAAGGCAGCTGTGTGTGTGTGTGTGTGAGAGAGAGAGAGAGAGAGCACAACTGTTTTCTGGCATAGTTAGTATGCGTGTGTGTGTGTGTGTGTGTGTGAGTAAGCAGACGAGTGCTTGTGCATTTAAAAGCATTGCCATTCCCCCCAATGTAGAGACAACAACATCATATAATTCAGTGACTATTCGGTCAATGTTTTACGCTCCGGTGGATATTGTCGCAACAATTGGAAAAGGGAGCGTGTCCGGTTGAATGAAAAGTGCAGTGGTCATGCAAAGTTGATTCTGTTTCTGGCTTGAGTGTGTTGTGCGTGTGTGTGTGTGTGTGTGTTCTTGTATTGTTGTCCTTGTGAGGACCGAATGTCCTCACAAGGATAGGAAGATGAGGAAAAAATCCTCCAAAGTGAGGACATTTTGGCTGGTTCACTTTTACAAGGGGCTGGTTTAGGATTAGGATTTGGGATTAGAGTTAAGGTTAGAATTAGGATTAGATTAGTTTAGGAGTAACACTTGGCTTTACAATTCAGATTACAATTAGGATTAGGTTTAGGTGATTAGGTGTTAAGGTTAGTCATGTAGAGG